>NC_069145.1:23410493-23677993 GCF_943734635.1 Anopheles cruzii
TGGGTTTAAATCATGTTTTATATAGTTCCGGTAGGTGCGTGCCGCCGCTGCCAGCGGTAGAACCTAATAAATTTGGATTTAAAACATATCGTTTCGGTAACTCCTGAGGCAAACCTTGAACTAAATTTCCTCACTCAAAGTGGTTTTAAGAAGGTCATGTTTGTACAGTTTAAACATGCTCAATACGCGCAACTAACGTGAAAATACAGTCATCATGAAAATAGAGTAGGATGTTGCGCGCGCATGGCCGCTCGTTGAGCCGATGGCATCAGTGGTATTTTTAGCTTTCATTTTGAGCCGAGAAACTGACTGTTTTTTTACAATCAATCCGCCCTTCGTTTGTGGGGGGTCACGCTGGAGCCGAACACGCCTGGAGTCGTCCGGGGTGAACACGCAGTTCCTGGCATCTTCACTCTGTGCCCAAGAGCAGCGGGCGCTTAGCGCAGAATTTGGAAAAAGTTATGAAAGGTAGATAATTACTTTGAAACTTGTTCGTTCGGTCTTGCGTTCGCGTCCCTCTTTCGGGGCCAACGGTAGACTTTCGGTCACCAAGGGTTGCTAGCGGCACTAGTTGGACCATGTTGTAGCTTTTAATAGTGAAAAGTTGGTTGTGAAGTTCCTTCGCCTAAGCCGCGCCATGTGAGTAAGCGCGATGTGAGGTAATTGAATCGAAATTTTCATGCCATTCAGAGCGATTACGTAATGAATCCAATAAGGCAAGCGTTTGGAAAGAGGCAGGCGGATGGCGGCGCCCTCTCTGGTGTGGGTTTGCGATCGGTTTTTTGTAACGTTCAAAATAGGTTCTATTGTAAGGCACGATAAGCGATTGATGACTATTTCTTCTTAATTTGTCCAGATTACACTACCGAGATGTACTAATAATCCTACTTTATGACTTCGCCGTTCTGCAACTTATATTCGACCTTTGGCATGCTTTTGATGCTTTGCCAGCTTTTTGTTTAATTTTAGATTCACGCGCACTGAAGGAATACCGTCAACCGTTTTGTAATTTTACCGTTCCTCAACGGACGTGTTTGGTTTTGGTAGTTCCTGGGTTCGAGCGCGTCAAATGGTTTATGGTGGGATTTTCTGTTTATTCTACCCTTGAATGTTATTGCTTGCGCCGTCAATCAAGCATGTGTTGTGTTGTTGTTAGCTGCAGCTTGCAGCTCGCAAAGTTGCACCGAAAGCTGTCGGTGACAGCCTGTGGCATCAGCCAGGGACCGACCCAGGGACCGGTTCAGGGACAAACACGTTGCTTAGCTCGCAAACTGCACACACTGGCCCTAAATGCGAGTTTATCCGCAAAATCAATCGATTCCGTTCGCCAATGGTCGTTACGGAAGAGAAACTATCAACATCTGAAATCATTTTCGCGCGCGTTGTCGGCGGCGTGCCATGTAGGTGTGATTGCGTGGACCACCGCGTGTAGAAAATACAACCGTTGAAAATATATGGTCATAATATCGTGTGCAATCTGCAAAACATTTACCAGGCAGCAGCAAGGCCATCGAGAAACAATATAAATTCTTCGCTGGTGTTCGTTAGCCGTTCGTTTTGGTACAGTATGGGATACTGTCTTTAACAACGGGCGCTTTAAAGTGTGTTCATGGAATATTTTAATACTCTTACTACACATGGTTGCATTTTCTGAAAAAGGGATAAAGGTTTCCCAGTTCTCCTCGAGTGGGAAAGCATTTCCACATTGCGGAATCAGCGAGTCGCAGTGGTGTCTCTTGTTAGTCTACAGTAATCCGACGTGTCTATTCGATGGCGTCTGGAGAGGCTGCTTTCGCGTTAGTTTATACACGTGTTTGCCGGGTTTCAACCACCAGAACTAGATATTACAGAACCATTCGTTACGGGGTTGGGACTTTTGCCATTTTAATTTTAATATGTCCTTCCTAAGTTCTCGATTGAGACAGCAGGTAGTTGCAACTATTCAAAGCTGAACGTGTTGATCGGTCACATCGGTGGCAGTCTCTTAAATGCAAACCCGTAAAGCTCACCCATTTGAAATGGATTATCCATGCGTCATCGGTGTTCACCTACGCGCCACTGAACGCCACGTTTAACCGTAATGATGAATAATATATTTCGTACTTTACTCCGCACTCGGACCACTCGCAGCAGTGTTTAGACTCATACGTGTCAGCGAGATGTGATCATAGTGTCGAGAGCACGCCATCAAACATGCCTTTCTACTAGCACACCCTGCAATGAATTAAATGACCGTGGTCCGGACACCTGGTGAAGCGTGTGTCGAAAGTACGAACATGACTTATTTGAATGTAATCATTCCTTTGATTGGCATGCTATCGTTTCCGTTCGAAGAACGGAACCAACGCATTTTAGGATCGATTAGCGCAGCGTTTGGAATTTAACGCCAAAGCAAGATCCACACAGGGCACCGCTTTAAGCACTGAATAAACACCCACCAGCATTGGCGGTGCGTGATTACTAAAGCGTGATGATGTTGTGATACGCGCGGAGCTAATTACCAGAACTCAACAGCCCGTCGTCGTCGGGTGGAAGTGTAGGGCTGGGCAGCTAAATGAATAGGTTCAACTTCTCGGCAGGCTTACAATTGGTCATTGTGCCCCCGATGCTGCCGGGCGCGGGCGCTGGCGCTGGAAGGGCTTCCCTTACGCGGGCCCCTAAGGTGTAAGATGCAGTTCTGGAACGTGGGTTCAATTATGTTCCTGCCGCGCGGCCGCGCGCACTGATTCGAATCGTTCTCCGCTACCCGGTCCCCGTGTTGCACGGAATGTTGTCGAGACGGAAGTGGCGAGGTGCACACGGCCAAGGGGGAAAGCAGGACGCGCGATGCAGTTTGTTGTTGTGCACATTGATTGAGAATGTGTTTCTCGTCGCCGAAGCGCCCATCGATTAAAGGCACGCGGCGCAAATCTAAACACAGCGCGAATAAAGCTTGTGGAAGCCGCGGAACAAAAATCGAGAATTCAAACCGACTCCTAAGCCAAGCGCAGCTGAGGTGCACGTGGTTCGCGCCCCCCCGAACACGCGTTTTGCGTGTGTGTTGCGCGCTCACCAGCACACCCTGCGCAACAACGATTTTAAACTGTTCGGTACTACACGTGACTGTAGAGTTAACCCTACCGGAGCGGAGGGTACCTGGAACGCGTGCGAGGGATTTGTGGGTTGTTCCATTCTGTGGTGCCCCGTTGTGCATTTAACTACACACATGCCTCGCGTCAACGGCACGCTATCTTTGGCGTGCCAAGCTCGATATCTGGTCGAAACCCCGAAATGTTGTCCACATTCTTTTGATGGTTTTTGTGTGCTTTAGTTACAGGTGTTTTACTCGCGTAAACATACACCCCCCAGTTTGCCAGAATCATCTCGATGATTCGTTACACACCTTTCTCAGCTCTGCTCGGTAACAACGGGTCGCTTCAAAGAAACGGTTGCCCTCTCGCCATTAATCTTGTCCGCATGGCGGGGCGCGCACTGTGAATGTTTTTCGCGCTTGGAAAGCGATACCTTTTTGGTGGTATTACATATTTATCACCTCTGTGCTGTGCTGCGGTGTGGCGCGCGGCAAAAGATCCGGGTTCCGGTGTCATTTCACGACACACGGCCTCCGGGCAGTGAAGAATAGCAAGCTATAATGTGGCCGCCCTGTGTGTTATGTCATCTCCCGGGCGAAGAAGTCGTCGAGTCTCACGGATCCCGGTCGCCGTCGCCGTGGGCTCCTCGGGCTTTCCATCCGTTCCACGTGCCAACCAAAAAAATGACGGACCTGTACAATGTTTTTTCGCTAAAATATACAGCCCAAAGCGTCAAAGATGGACGTCCGTCGAGGACGACCCCAACGACGACGGCGCCGTGCTGAAAATTGAATTTTCATCCAACGGCAAGTAATTCAAAGCCGGAGCGTGAAGTGTGATGGTGATGGTGGTGGTGGTGATGGGTGGCACCGGCGGTAACCTAGGCCAGTTTTGTCCCGTGCCTCCGTTCGGGCGTCATTTCATCATTTGCGGCGGATATTTGATAAACACGGGACCACGGGACCGGGTGTGGTTTGTGTAATGGTTTGCACACACTAAAGTAACGTACTTTTAGCCGCGAAGCGTTATTTAAGAGCGCATCCCGAGCCGAGAGGGTGCCGCCGTGCAACGAGATTCCAAGATGGGCGCCGACAGCGAAATGGAAAGTCGACCGTTCCGTCATAAGACTCGGCGAAGCAGACGGAAATTGGCTTGCTGGCTCAATTTGTGCACAGCAATTACAGTGTAAATGAAATTCCCTCCGCCCCGCCAATCTGGCGTGGACCCGGGGAGCCTCCCGAACCATGGAGAGCGACTCTCCCGCGGAGGGTGATTATTGGAAAATCGATGGAAAAATCTTTCACCCGGCGGCGACCCACCATCTGGTGGCCGTTCTTGGAGCGTAGAATCAGTGTTCGTGTTTTGGATTTTTTTTTCTTTGAGGTTTGGGACCTTTTTTCAACTCGAATGTAACGAATGCTACTATAAAGCCCAAGTGCCGCCAGGAAATTGAATTCCGGGATGCGCTTCAAATCACTGTCGGGATCTCTCTGTTACCGTACCAAGACTGGTGTTGTAATTAAGGCCACCAAGACCAGTGAACGTTATGAATCACAATTTCTCTTCATGGTATCTATTTTAGTTCAATAGTCTAAAATATCGTGGCGTGGCGATATAGAGGCCCATCTACTCTTCCGTAGAGATCGATGCACTGACGATCTCTTCACTGTCTCATCCAGTGTTGTTCTACTTTCAAACCTTCCATTCATCTGTCAAGTAACGCCATTTGATTTGTCCGAACACCCGCCCCCCGCTTCACACGTTACATCACTACTCAGCTATCGAAAATACAAGAACAGCATCGAAACTGTGCCGCCGCATGACACCCCCTCTAGAGCCAGTAATCGTCTCCACCTTCAAACGGATCATGATTTCCGGTGGCTGATCTTAGCCCAGACCCTCCTCAACCGTGTTGTGCATTTGGCCGCATCTCGCCAGTTGCAGTAAAATGTTTCGTGAATCGTATTTCTCCATCAACCAAACACGAATCGGACCGATCGAAACCGATTAGGGTGAAGGGTGTTAAGCCTTATTTATTTGTGTTCTTTTCTTTTTCTTCTCTTCCTCTTTTTTCCTGCTGCTTTCCTGCGCTACTCTGGATTGCGTTAATTTTCAACTGCGATTCGCTTTCGTGTAACGCGACTGCGACTGCAACCAACTGTACCAACCACACCACACACCAACACACGAACGACGATGCAAATGCACACCAACCAAACCGAACAAACACACCAAAAAACACCAAATGTTTATGACACTCCCGTTGGTTGTTGTTGGTTGCTTCGCTCGCTCTCTCACTTTCTGCTACGTCGTCGTCGTGCGTTGAATTACTGTGCTCCGATGATCGACCCACCATCACCACAACGCTCTCTCTCTGCGCCCATCTGTGTGCGTATGTGTGTGTGTGTGGTTTTTTGTTGTCAACTATGTCCTTTCTGTATCACTCATGATCTCCGAATACACACACACCCACATGCCATTGGCAAAAAATGGCCAACTGACACCAATCTGCCGACGATGACAACTACACTACACAACTACTGCGCCCCCCGCCAAAACAACTGTCTGCTAATGAATGTGCTTCTCCTTCTCTTTGCTCTTGTTGGCGTTTTTCTTCTTCTATTGCTTCGATCTGCTCTCCGGGCCCGACTGGGTGGTGGGTGCTGTGCCACGTGCACGCAACACAATCTTCACGCACCGTGCATCTCTGCGGCAACCGCGACTCTGCAACAACAACCACCTTGCGCTTCGAATGTCTGTATCTCTGTGTGTGTGTGTATATTGTGTCCCTCTCGCACTCGTTGTGTGGCCCGTTTGCCACCACATACACACACACGCACAGCTCACAAACTGCAGCAGCAACAAGCGCAGGAATCGCGGAAAAAGGGCAAACTGAAAGAGATCTTCTCGCACGACTTCATGGGTATACTATGCGAAAACGGCGCCAGTTCCTATTGTTTTGTTTTCCATCCTCCCCGCTGCCACCTGGTTTCTTCCCTGTTTGTGTTTGTGTACCAGTTCTCGCAAGTACAGTAGCGTTACATTAGCCCTTCCCTTCTCCTGTGTTGCGTTCCGTATGGTTTATCGTTTTTGGTTTCCGTTTGGAGTTTGGAGTCTAGTGTGTTGTGTTACGTTTGGTTTCGTTTACCTCCCGTTTTACTGCCCGTGCAAGTAGTAGTGCTCCACGGCGGCTCTAAGCTCTGGTCTCTAAGCGCCCTCCGTTTACTCTTACCTCTGTAACTTCGGTAATGTTTGGTTTCTTCTCTGTACCTATCGCTCTCCTGTCATGTGTGCGCCACCAACTAGCCTAAGTATCTTGTTGCCTGTGTTGTCGATGTGTATCGTTTTTCCTATCGCTCTAGACCGTCTCTTAATAGCGCGAATCTGTCGCGCGTAGGCTACCCTTTAGTTTTCCTTTAGTTTTCCGCATTTCCGTTGGTTGCAGTTGTGGCCATGGTTGTGTGCCGACTCTGCTCTGCTAACACACTCGGTACATGTACTGTAAATTACTACGTTGAATCTTGCGCTACACATCGAAATACGGTTGGTAATCGAAGTACGTGTTTACGTCCTACATGGAACGGGGGTAACGGTTCTCTGTTAAAACGACGCATTTCGAAGCACATAGATCTACGCCGGCCGCAGGTACGTGTGTGGTATGGATAGTAATAGAGAAGTCGTGTTTTGTCTGAATTATTAATAATCGAACTAAAATCAACTTTTCCAGTTGCATAAAAAAACCACACGCCAACCTATCGGAGGAAAGCAATTACTGGTCGCCCCCGGTATCAATGGCTCAATTTCGGACGTTGATTGGGGGTCTTCTCTCGTTCTCGAGCTGCTAAAAACGGGAAACGTACGAAATTATTCATTTTCCATTACAAATCAGAATACCCGGCATGGTACTTAGTGACCTTCTTCACACGATCGGGTGTGTCGTAATCCATTAGTATTCTCAAGCGATGAAGTGCTATGCGTGCCTTACGAACCGCAGTTGGGTAATCCGATTCGATTCGAAGGATGACCTTTTCATTCTTCATTTAATTTTAAACATTAATGGACATTCTCGATATTATTAGAGTAACCCTTGTGACGATGATATCTTTTTTGTGGAATCGGCTAGTAACACTGCGAGGCTTCGATCATCTGCTACAATGAGTAGATATGAAATTCGAGAGAGGAAGATATTCGGAATAGTCGCTTCTGTCACGTGATCCCCCACGTTGCATCACCATCCGCGCTCTGCCGATCGCGTTTTGCCGGCGATGTATGTAAATTCCTCTAACGGGGTGACCCGTCATTTGTATCCCTCCGCCTGTTTACCGAATGACGTACGGCGGTGCGGGCGACGGCGGTGGTAGGCCCTAGAACTCGCCCAAGTTGCTGGTTTTCGCCGACGGGGCCTGTTTATTCGTTTCGCGGTTTGAGCAATGTTTGTGCGGCGCGCACCACCCTGCTGCGGGCTAATGTTGCCGTCAATGTCATTATCATAAGCAAATGCAAGGTGGTGGTACCACGCACGCGAAACCTCCGAGCCGGCGGAGAAGGTTATGCTGTGGATGATGACATTTTATTGCGATTATTATGGTTACTATCGTTTATGACTTAATTGGGTAAGCGCGCGGATGGATTGACTGATAAAGCGCCCGAGGGGTCGGCCACGTTCGGGTTTGGCGCAGCTGACGAGAGTTTAGGTGGTGTGAACGGCGGTACGGGGGCAATGAGATGTACCCAAAAACAGCCGCTATCAACACCGAGCACGGTTTTGCGTGAAAATAAACATGACACTATCACGCAAATGTGTTACCATCTTGAAAGATATTACCTTGTTGTGTGTCATTTTGGTTTTCCAAAAAACAGGGCCAACTCTTTTATGTGGCATTGTGGTCGGCAGATGAATTGGAAAATGTGTAGTAGGAATGCCCATTCGTTGGCAGGTTGCGTAACAGTCGACCGACGCAAGTAGACGGTAAATGGTGTGACTGTTGGCCGTAAAAAGCGGGATTGGTTCCCATTGCTTTCAGTGCAAGTGCCTTTCACTTCCTCCATTTACTTGATGAGAGTACTGCACGAAGCGGTGGCTCTTTCTCTTTCGGTGCTATCTCTCCATCTAAAACTTCTTCTCACGAGGGAGGAACAAACATTGGCGTTGGCAGAGGTGGATCCCCAGCGCAGGCCAGTTGGAGTTTCAAATTTCAACTTCAATTTCATTATGATTGCTCAATGGGAGCGTCGGAAGTAAGCTTATTGTGGCGAGCCATCAAGAACGCCTGTAACTACAAGCTTCTATTGCGGCATCACGGTTTTTTGGCTAATTAACGGGTTGTCGAGCGATTACGGTACAGCCTACGAAAGCCGAGAAGACGATGCTCAAAAAGCCAAAAAGTAAGATCGACCAACAGCGCTGGCCAAACACACATGCTGCTGGCTTCCTTCTTATCCTAGCCTCTGATCCATAATTGAGGGATGGATAAATGTTTTCCGAAACATTTCCACCACCGTGTTTCTGGTGGTGGCGATGAGTAACGATGATACGAGCGCGTAATGATGGAAACCCACACGCGCGCCACCTATCTATCTATTTGCGCGATCTTTTTTGCGTGGAAAGGAGGAAAACATTGGATTCGCCCGCACCCGCCGCGTGTTTGGCGCGTGGGTCAAGTGAGAAAGATTGATTGTTGGGTGCTAGAAAAAGCGCTAAAAGATTGAACTTTCGTGCGCCGTAAATGGGTGGAAAACGTTCTGAAAAGCGTTAAGCACAATGGGTAACAATTCGTGTACACCTGAGCTCTGTGCTTACAACGGGTACCAGGCGTCTCCATCGGGTCGTGGAAATTGTGCGTTGTACGACACGCGCAAATATCACCTATAGATTTTCGAGTGAAGAGTTATGTAACTTTAATGTATCCATTGTTTTGCTTTTACTTTTGAAACACACTACATTGAATAACTTCTCTTTGGCATTGATGTTATGGTTGAAGCATGTTTGATTGTCCGTCTTGTATACTGTTGGGTCAGTCGTTTGAAGGGAGAGATTGGAAAACTTTTCGTCCAGCGAGTCTGTCATCTAAAACACATCCGGACCTAATTGTAGAACGTCCTCCCCCACCGAATATGTTGCTCTCTTGCCATGCTTGCCCGGTCTGAACCTTTGTTATCCTGAACCCCGTTGAAATTGCTCGTTGATTATTTGTCTTAGAAAACTTTCTGCGGTTGGTTTTTCTTTGTGTTGCTGTTGCTAGTCTTGCAAGTAGTGTTGTCTTTGAATGAATAGACTTTTTGTCTTGCTGTGGACTGGCCCCGATAAAGATCTTTACCGGCAGAGTTCCATGACGACATTCGTGTAATGGTTTAATCAATTCTTTTTCTGCTCTTTCGTTTCAGGTCAGTATTTTGGATTCCGTAGCGCGCGCGCGCCGTTTGTGGCTGATTTGGTAATGTAGTTGGCAACATTTTTGTGGTGAAGCAGCAGATTTTGGAACCTTCGAACCGTGATCCGAGGAATGGGTGTACCCACGGACACCTTTTTTAAATTTTCTTCATATTTCGTTGCTCGTCGTCGGTCGTAATCCTAACGCGCCCAAAGGCATACGAAATCTACTACTCATTTCCAGCTCCATCGTCCACTATGCGCTCCATTTTTTCGCGCTCCCTTTGAAACACTGCCAATTTCGCAACTTAATTTCTATGCTAACGAACCGTAACTGGTGCGGGGCCACCGCTCGCGCCATCCGTGCTGCGCCCTTTGGGGTAACAAATCTGCGGCACGGCGATTTTCGAAGCGCAACGAATCGTGGGCCGCGCGCACCGTCAGCAGTAGGAGCGGTTTAGATTTCTTCGCCCATTTTTCATCCACTGTCGCGCAACGACGATTATCATCGCCAAGCTTTATGGTGCACCATGAAAATGAGGCGGATGCGCGCCACCTATAGAGGTCGCCGCGCGGTGTCGCAATGTGGCGTAACGGAGTCTCCATGGACAGCCTCGTGGCCACCATTCGTCAAGTTGAAGTTCATGGCATCGGTCCAGCAGCAGCAGCTGGTGTGCGAACGAACGGTTTCACCGTACTATTGTTTATTTACTCGGCACCTGCCGCCACATCTATCGCTGTCCCGGGCGGGCCCCAACCCGACTGTTATTTACTTTGCCCAGCGCGCTTCGAGCTGAGTCAGGGTCAGATTTTGTGTCCTCACGAAACGGCGGTCGGTGATGGTTGATCTCACTCGATGGCCAACGCTCTTCGGTTTTCAAACCCATTTACGATTTACAGCTATAAATCCATCACCCCCTTCGTCACCACCGACAGGCCCGTGTAGCCAACACTTTGCTGGTCGTCGCGCGGTAAACGTCGGTAATCAGATGACAGCTCTCTGGGGGAGGTTCTCGTGAAGAAGGGGTTGCGGCCATTTGGCTGCGATTGATAGATTCGATCTAATCCGATGGATGGCAAGCAAATAAATGGGTGGTCAAAATGAATTTTAATTCCTCTTCGGAATGGACCACACGGTTTCGGTGGCTTGGGCCAGTACATGGTGCATCCTATGAGTTCCATGACGCAATAGAAATCACGTATGTTGAGTGATCAATATAAAAATTGGCACTCTTTTGAAAAGAAATACTAAAGTTACTAATCATTAAAAATTGTGCTGTTTGTGGCTGATTTAGGGCCTTTCTTTCTTTTTTTTTGTGCTTTAACTTATCGTCCGGGGCAGCGTGTTTGCCCCGGACCCGGACTCCAAAGCTGTAAATGAAGATTAGGGGTTTTAAAATGCATTCTAGACCACATTTTGCTGCAAGCTTTGAGTCACGCACTTGCGGTAAGCTTTGCATTTTACGTGCCATTAATCGGGCGCACGCTTTACATGGCGCCCACTTAGGCAATGCAATGCGCGTCACGCAATCCAGCAAAAAAGCCCGTGGGCGGATTATTTCTTTGTCGTTGTTCCCAGCGTCGTTACACTTGTTGTGATGGTTGCGCAAAGGTTGTAATTTTATCACGTTCAGGTCTCATGTGCCGTCTCAGGTCGCTGAGGCACCCGGAGTTAGTGTTGTCTGTTCCCCGTTCCGGTCAACCCATCCCATCCCATCCCAACATCTCTACGTAGCTCCACCGGCTGGGCAGAGGCCAGTAGTTAGTTACAATTATTTTCAGCGTTTTCAGCCACCAACAACTAAAGTCACGCGAGACACTCGCACACGCTGGGCACGATTTCGATGACGGGTTCAATTGCTCAACTCCCCACAGTTTGAGCCTGACGTCATTACTGACCGGCCCCAACCGCGGGGTTCCACATGCTCACGAAACAATCGTTACACGGCAACTGGGGTCTCGCGCTCTCTGTGGAACTGTTTTCCGAATTCAATCGACGAATTCGCTGAATTACGAAGGGGTAAATTAGGTTCGATTACAACCACCTCCGTTGGAAGGGCATTCGCACACGCAGCACGTGCCCACCACGCATCCATACAAACTGTGTAACGCGGAGCGGTACTATTGTTCTGCTGTGCTACCAAGCCTTTTACTAGCTCGACAATTCTATACCCTGCCACTGGCTGAATAGAAGCGAGAAGCCGTACTTTGTGGGAAGGTAGCAAATTGGAGCGAACCGTTTTTTCGCATGCTTTAGGGCGGGACGGGCTGGCGCGCGCCAACCAACAACACGAGACCGTGGAAAACTAGAAATAGCACAGGCCCTCAGCTAAGCGCCACGCGGGACGGTGGTGTGTGAAATAATTCCTCGTAGCTCTAATATTATCGTCGGCCCCTAGGTGTGTCAGCTGGGAAGCAGCACACCAGGGAAAAGTGTAATTAACACATGTAACACTCTGCTCTACTCTGATTCGGTTTGCCAGTGTTTGCGTGTCGACGCTTTTCTTTTCTGCTGTGTTCCCACATGTACTCCCCGGGGACACTGGTTGTTAGTCCGCGCACTAATCCGCAAGTGATCGGCAAACGATTAAATTACTGTGGTATGCTGCGATTGGTTAGCGATCATCAGCTTCAACTTTACGTTATCGTTTGAAGGTAGTAGTATGAAAAATCTGGACCCTAGACCTTGGATATGTTCACGCTTCGTGCTTCGTGGTTGCGGGAAGTAATTGATTTTAGGAAGAGCCATGGCAATTTTCCGAAGCCCCGTGGCAGGCTGTGTTTGTCAGCTCGTTGTCCCGTTGACCAATGTTGCAGTCAACAGAGAAAAATAGAGCTGATGACACTTCGCTAGTAATTGGACCTCAGTCTTGCCTTGAATGCAGTTTTACCGGCGGGCTTAAAAATAGCATACTACTAGCAATAGACCGGCCACGAGTGCCGTTTGATCGTCCGGCGTTGGCAGCAGCTCACTATATTGCAGCTTTTTATGCTAACCACTGCTTCTAGAACCTTCAAAGCCTTCTAGCTACACGGGACAGATCGACTGGAAATTATGAACGGACGTTGTAATTGGATTAATATTGTTTGAATGGTTTAAATTTTCGTCTGTTGACCTTTTTGAGCCTTCTCTAGCGGCCTTGAGGCAGCGACGACTACTATTTCTAGTTGACCCTTAGTCAAAATTGAGATAAACTTCATGAAAACGAACGCAGCCTAGATCTGATCGTATTAGTTCTAATTCCTATCCAGAAACTTATACATTTGCCAAGTACTTTATACGATTTACATGCATTTATTTATCAATGTTTTCACCTCCTTTACTCTCGTTCACAGTCCGGGGATGCCGTCCAGGGAAGTCCGTCACGATGCCGGAAGAAGAGATCCGCTCGCTGTGTTTAAAATCTCGTGAAATTTTCCTTCAGCAACCGATCTTGCTGGAACTAGAGGCTCCACTTAAAATATGCGGTAAGCCCTACGCTGCATTGTGCGGCCGGCAGTTTGGTTTTGTGTCCATCAAACAACATTATTAACCGCGTGATGATTTTCCTCCCTGTTTCGCTCCGTGCAGGTGATATACACGGTCAGTACACAGATTTGCTGCGGCTTTTCGAGTACGGTGGATTCCCACCGGAGGCCAACTACTTGTTCCTGGGTGACTACGTCGACCGGGGTAAACAGTCGCTGGAAACGATCTGTCTACTGCTAGCCTACAAAATCAAGTATCCGGAAAACTTTTTCCTGCTGCGCGGAAATCACGAGTGTGCCAGTATTAATAGGATATATGGTGAGTGCCGGGTGGGGCGACCGTCTGGCGGCGTTTTGAGCTGTGCGGCTGAACGTTCTGATTCGTTCCAGGTTTCTACGACGAGTGCAAGCGGCGCTACAATGTGAAGCTGTGGAAGACGTTCACAGACTGTTTCAATTGCCTGCCCATTGCCGCCATCATTGACGAGAAAATCTTCTGCTGTCACGGTGGTCTAAGCCCCGATCTGAACGTACGTTCCGCCAAAGCCGTAATTTGTGCTGGCAAAAATACTGATGTCACAACTTTCTTTTACAGCACATGGAGCAAATCAAACGCATAATGCGGCCGACGGATGTTCCCGACACGGGTTTGCTGTGCGATCTGCTGTGGAGCGATCCCGATAAGGATGTGAAGGGCTGGGGCGAAAATGATCGTGGTGTGAGCTTCACGTTCGGGGTGGACATTGTAGCGAAGTTTTTGCTAATCCACGAACTCGATCTGATCTGTCGAGCGCACCAGGTTGTCGAGGATGGGTACGAGTTTTTCGCCCGCCGGTCGCTAGTGACGTTGTTTTCTGCACCCAACTACTGTGGCGAGTTCGACAACGCCGGCGGCATGATGTCGGTGGACGCAAATCTGATGTGTTCGTTTCAGGTACGCTCTCGGACTGCTTTTTTTCGCAGGTTTCATTAGCTCATTTTCGTTCGTTTCATTTGTAGATTTTAAAACCATCGGAAAAGAAAGCAAAATACCAGTACAGTGGCACGAGCAGCCAACGGCCACAGACACCCCAGCGCAATCAGAATCCAACCAATAAACGGAAATAATAATTCCTCTCCCTTCTCAACCGCTACCTGACGCGACGCGGCAAGAAAAAATCATCAACAGCAGCCGCCGCCAGCACGACCGCCAATGCCATCGCCGCCACTAGCCTCACAACCTCCGCCACCAGCAGCAGCAACGTCGATGACGAAGAAAGCACTCTGACCGCCAGCACCGCGGTACCGTACGACCCGCGGGCAGAGAGTTTGGCACACCAGAACGGACCGGAACCATCCGCAGCAGCCAATACGGCCTTACTACCTTCATCGACATCATCATCCCGATCGTCTTTGGTGCTGGATAAAATCCCCTCAAAAGCAATAATGTTTACCACCGACGAGCGTTCGAACGGCGTACCGCAATGCACCAGGGCGGCACCGGGTTCGCTGTCACGTCCGGCCACTCCCTCGATTGCTCGCTGCGACGCACGCAACCTTTTGCTAGAGGCCGAAGAGGAAGAAGAACGGGAGTCAGAAAACCGGGTAGGAAGTTCGCTGCCACCACCTCCGCCACCACCATCGATACAGACCGTGCCGATCATGCAGCTGCAAGCGGTCCATTTGCACCAAACGTCGTCCTCCAGCCGTCCGCGCACGGCATCCACGTCGGATGGGACGTCTTCTTCGGATGCGCACGGCGCAGGGCGTATCTGTTTTTCACCGCCTCCGCCAGCCGTGGCTACGACTGTGCCATCGAGCAGCCGACAGCTACCACACTATCCACCGGCGGTAGCCCTCCCGAAACCCACACCACTGTGGGTTGCACCGGCTTCAACAATCTCCGGCAGTAGTAGCAGTGGCGGCAATGGTGGCAACAACAACACTACCATGCTCACGACGAGCGGTGGCGCACGTTCCGTGCAGCCGCCTGCCGGAGATTTGCTGTATTCTGCCGCACCATCCACCATCAGCGTCACGACCGGTGCTGGCAACTGTCCGTCGGTTGTTTCCTCTACCGTTCCGATTCTGCGTACTTTCGGTTCCAAGCGCCAAAATTCTTTCGGCAGCTAAGACTAACCCGCTGTGCACTGCAAATAAGGAGTATTTATTTTAATCGTTTGGAATTTACCGAAATTCCGCTTTTCGCTTGTCAAGTATTCTGACACTTACGAGTAAAATGCAAAAATTCTCGGATTCGAGTGTAATTTTATTTCCCGAAGAAAGTAATTCGATATCGGATTAAATAAAACTACAAATGAGCGGACCATTGACAAACGGAACGTACGTAGAACCGACGGAAGCTGCAAGCTGCTGGCTGCTGGCACGACGAAGCATTTAAACGCGATCCATGTGCGAGGGACGCTCTGTGAGGCAAGTACATCAAATGGAACAATAAACGGTGGTTACATGTGATCGCGCTAGTTGAGCACTACACCGGCACGAGGACGGCGGTTCCGAAGGCTGGTTGAGATTATTACCGAAAGTGCAAAAACAATGATGATGATGATATTGCGTCGAACCAACGGGACAGCGAGTGAGAAAGTGAGAGAATGAAACGTTAAAACGATTGCGAAGCGTAATACAAATTTGAAACAAAATAAACCTAGGCTTAACACTGAACTACTATTTAAAAACGGGAAAAACGAGAGCAACTGGAAAGCAAACAATAAACAAACCAATAAGAAGGAGCGATCTGCCTAAAGCGTTAAAACACACACGGTCTAGAGAGGCATAGCATAAAACGGTATGCTGAAGGGAAAACAAACTAAGAATTTATGCAGATTAGCAGGGCAGAGGGGAAACTGGAAAGCATAGGAGACCGCTGCCTATAAACGCACCCAGTGGCCAGAGTGGCACAGGGCACTTTAGGAAAGCCACTAGCATACACCAATAGGCGGAGAAGGAAGGCGGACGTGCAAAGTCCGAGGATAAAACTGCATACTTCATCGCGAGTGAAAGCAAAGAGTGATTTATAAAAATACGCACGCCCCCCAAACACGCGTGCAAAAGCTCGCGCGCGCATCGTACACGCAGCAATAAGCTCACAGATCACCTGTTTCGCCACTGATCCACCCCCATACATACATACACACGCGAGGAATAAGCTGTTATCGGTGTGTTATTATTGAGCTAGGGACTAAAGCAGTATCTGTAGCGATAGTCGACATACAAAACAAATCATAAAACATATTCAGCGTAATGAGTGCCGGCGGGCGCGCTTAGCGTTCGTTGGCACGTAGACAGTGGCGCGAGTGATCGTGGTTGATGCAAGCAAAGAGTGTGCGATTATCCGGTAGTTGAGGTCGTCAAAAGTAGGGAAAGGGGGAATCGAGGCACCGTCCGAAAGCAACAGTGAGCAGCTGTGTGGCAAACGCGCAGTGGCTTGCTGGAAAGATCGAGATTAGGGAAACGAACGCGACGGTAACAAGGGGCGACCTATGGAGAAAGCATTGCGTGGCCGGCCGGTGGATGGGAAGGAAGTAGGGAAAAAGAGAAATATATACACGTGCATATATATATATGATATACTATACATATACATACAAATAAAACATACACAGGCAAAGAGAGGGCGCGCGTACAGACACGTTCGTGACATATTTTCCGATTACTTTCGATAAATCGGTTTATTGCCTTCTGAAAACTAAGTAGAAAGTATATTTTCCAAAACTCTTAGAGTGACGTCACGGCGAAAGGATGGCAACGACAAAGGGGAAAGAAATATTGTGAAACCAAAAACCAGAACGCAAGAACAGTGATGCCGGTGGCGCCGATGGAGAATGTAAAGCACGTGAAAGTGAAATGATGAAAATAATTAGTGTTACCACTGTCTGTAAAGCAAAACCACATTCATCACTCACTAACACAGCACCCGGTAGGGTGCGTTTCGGATTCGGTACGCTTTTCTGTAACGGAAATGGTTATGCTTTAAGCCCGAAAGGAGCTCATTTTTATGCATTTATTACAAAATGGCACCTTCAAGAACTGGGAAACAGTTTCCGTCACGTCAAACTAGCTTCCAGAGAGCTGTGCCGTGGGATCAGGTGAAAAACGTTTGGTTTTGTATTTATCTGTAAAAAAGAAAACTATCTACAGCTTCACCTTTTATCACATCCTCGACGAAACTTTTACCCATTCAGCGTGTAGAGAGCAAGAAAAATGGAAAATTTAGCAAATAGCGGCACAAAGCAAATTGGCCGACTATCGGTGTGAGTAGGAATAACAATCAAACTCATTTTCGCAGCCCCACCACCAAGCGGCCAGAGGGCTGCAATGGCATTTTAGCATAACGATCGCTACCGTAGCAAAATACATACCCCATCTGTGCAAACGTAAGGAAGTCCTTTGCGCTGTGCACAGGTTTGTCTTATACGCCGTCGTGTAGGTTGACCAAGAACCATTGAAGCCACTGTTCCCCCCCACTGTATACAACCGTCATCCTTTGGAAGACTTTTACAACCCACAAATACACACCCCAAAATACACACACCACACACTTCTATATACAATGTTTCTACTCCCGGTTCCAGAACTTATTGGATCGAAGCGAAAGTGGTTGACGATTCCTTTGCGTGCCCCTTCTAATTGGTGGTTTTCGTTTCCAATAGGCCGTTCAATTTATGGCCACCGCCAACATGAGCCTGTGCACCACGTGTTGTGATGCTTGTTTTCGCTGCCCAACGGTTATTTGATGTTCGCTCGCGTAGGCAAGATGAGCAAACGATATTTTATAGATAGCTCCCACCTTTGTTGCGCAAACCAAAACACGTTGGCGTTCGTTGCGTTTTTAAGAGCTATGTCGATTTTTTTCTTCTCCCTTTGTATTATTATAGAGTGTAAAAATCAAATAAACACAAACATAAAAAAGGAAACCGCGGATTTACGTCAGATCAACATGTGGAAGTGCAGCCGCAGGTGCGCATAAGTGCACGCAAAGAAGGGTGGAATAGTGAAGATGGCAAAGTAAATTATTATCATAAACAAAACCACAATGTACTCCACACGGCCCAGTTCCCGTCTGCGGTGTCTGCGAACTCGGCGAGTGTGCGAACTATGTTGCGGAATGAAGAGCAATGTAATGAATAAAGGATCATTATTACTATGAGCGCTGCTGAACGGTTTTACGTTTCGTATTTGTAGCATCCGCTCTATGAAAGAAATCCTTTGATTTTGCTTAGTGCCATCCTGTGATGTAAAAAGGTAAGGTAGCGGTGCATCCTGTATTGTAAACACCGGCACCGGTATCGATCTACTGGCTTTTGGGTTGCAACGAAGCAGAGGGATTTCTTAAACGTGTGATTGGACGAACGGCATACAGGAAAACCGGTTGCATTGCTGTTTCATCCGTCATCGAGCTCCTAATCTCCGCTATCTTACCTTCGTCGGAGTCCTGTACCGACGCATGCATAACCAGGACGTCTTTTCTGTAAGTGCATTTTTATCAAGTGCAAGCTCAGAGAGACCGGTGGTACACCACTGTGCACGGTGGCATCGGCGTTCGGAGCTTATCATAATCACTAATTTGTGCTAGCAGTTGCAGCAGATTTTTTATAATTTTTGATAGACCAATTCAACTTTAATGCGTTGAAGTTGAACAGATTTGCGGGCAAAATTTTACTTTAGCTTCGGTCCATGAAAACCTATTTTCAATCGGAGCAATGTGATTCCAGCCAGCCGTTCCTAAGCTTCACAAAGTCTGAATAGATACTAACAGCAGAGCGGTAAAAACTCCTTATATCCGTTGCTGTACTCGAATCCAACTTCAAACTGTCAGCGCAAGTAACTAATTTGTGCGATCCGACGATGCAGCCGGAAGCAGGGAGAGAGAAAGATATTTTTTCTACGTTCACTTTTCACGAATGGCGCGATAAAACATTGGTCGTCCACGTTGTGTGTTCTTCCACTTGAATGTGCAATTGTAACTGATTGGATGTGTGTGCTTGCAAGTGGCCACTTGGAGCACTCCGATCTTGGCAGCTGCGTGACGTAGAACGTTGATTTATAGCTACCTTTTAACTCGAGCGTAAGCACTTGGTGAGATTTAGGTGAAAATACTTTACTTAAAATAAATTAAACTCGCGAAGCATCCGCATCACAAATCTCGCGTTGTAACATTAACCTAAAATGGAGCATCTTTATTTCATCCATTGAATTTTGCTACAATCCTACCTAAAAATAAGAACCAATTGAGTAAAGTTTTACAGGACGGTACCGTTCTCCGAAACGGACGTGTATACGGGAGGCATATACTCAAGATCGCGCCCCACCAGGATGTGCTATCCTGCGGCCTCTTCACTCGCAAGCAACGCAGGTCGTGTCGCTTTGAACTCCACGCAGGACAAAAGAAGGTGGTCCAAATCGTGATATCCAGCACCACAGACGCATGCCTTGGAGCTAGCCCGTCTTATACGCTCCAGGTGAGCGCCCAATGCAAATTGATTAGACCGAAGTCTAGACATCATTTGAATGAACGCTCGGCATACCGACAGACCACTATTCCAAGGCCGCAAGGAGACTTGCGGAGAGATCGAGTATAGTGGAACCTCCCAAGCTCTCCCGCGTCCCAGTCCCTTTGTCACTTGCCGAGGCAAAATTGCTGGGGCAAGAGGAGAAACTCGTGAGGGGGAACCTGCCCAGAAAACAGCGCCCCTTCCAAAACTCCCTTTTTGGCCAGTGAGTCTGCCTTTTCATTACCCATGATACCGCAGTGGGAAGAGATCCACACTACCGATATACGGAAGGCCTTCTCAAAAATAGTTGTTAGAAGCTCCAGAATTCTTTGGATGAAGTAGTCCGGGCTCCGTATTACCTTGACTGAGCACAGGGCTTCGACGTTTGACCAAAAACTCATCCAAGCAATTGCACAGGTTGAAACAAAGTTAAACCTGTATTGAATATTTGAAAAAGAAAATTACGCCAAGAAAGGCAGCGAATTAAATCAATGAGTTGGACAAACATTCAGATACTCTGGTAAAGGCAGATAATTCAAGCAAATTAAAACGTTTGTTTGAGGAAAATCTCAAGTCTTTTCCTTCCGAGTGGAGAGCAAGCCCCACCCTGCCAGTCGTGCCATGAATCGTGCCATTTGTGCCTCGTTGGGCTGATAACGGAAGGCGGTTGATTGCCGGCACCAGTGTGACATAAAAAGACACGTTTGCTTACCTTTAATCATTCGGTGCAAATTTGCACGTTCATGCATCGTTATGAATATTCAAGCCGAACAAGACAGTCAGACACAATTTTGGGCGAATCACCCTTCACATGGCAGCAAGAAGCTACGCTGGACCCCAGAGCTGGTTCCGTGTGCAGCGCGGTGATAGCGTTGGATCGGTGGTTGTTGTTTTAAATATTTATCCAAATCCGCCACGATTCGGAACACGGCCACCGGTTCCGTCGCTTTCCGTCCGTAAACCGCATTCCAGCTGCAGCCTAGAGTGTTCGGCTCACAGTGTTCGCACCGAGAAAGCGTCCCGCTCACCGTCACCCGGAAAAGCCCGGAAAAGCGGAGGATAATAAGATGCACACGGTCACGTTTTCCTCGCCGTCACCAGCACAAATATTTGCGCGTCCTGTGCCGGCTAATCGGGTGCGGCAAGTCGGCAAACACTCCTTCTGGTCGCACCGAGTCCGGCGACGGGATTTAACTGAAGGACCACAAAACCGTACGCACACCAGCAGCTTGCAAGATGCCGCTATATGGGTGGGAACCCATAATTTTCCACAGTGCTCCAACAATGGTGGACGAAAAAGTTTGCTCGCCATCGGCGGCGCCGGCAAGCAGCGGACGTTCACGTAGCGGACCCGGGTACGGTGTTTATGGTAGCAAGTGATATATCATTGCATATGGCAGGTGTTACATGGCTGCAGACTGTCCTGCTGTTGCGTGCCACGGTAAGCGATCGTTAAAGGGACGTTTAATGGCTGTAGCGGATTGTCAACGGGGAGGACATCAAAAACGAGGGCCATCGTATCGCCGCTTTACTGCCTGAAGGATTACACCATCAATGTCACTTCGTTGTCTGGTGCTACAAGGAAGTCCATTTTAGGTACATTTTAAACATGTTTATTATCATTAGCATTAAATTGTTTAATGAAAAGCTCGGTTATTTGCGCCCAGTTTTGTGGGTATTATTGTGCTGAACATGCGGCAAGTGCTTGGACTCTCTATGGTATTGACACACAAACGGTGCTGTCCTCTGTGCTTGATCCTCGGAGATTGATTGGAGTGAAATTTTTTTACATTTGTCTTCAGTTCTCAACACGTTTACCACAAACTAGCGATACACTTGAAGGAACTTCGAACACCCTTCACAGTGCCGAACAAATGGGCCGCATACCGGAAGTAGGGACGTATCGTTTCTGAATCTTCACCACCACCAGACACTTCGCGACTTCGCAACTATTCGTTTCCCGTCAATAAATGCGCAAGGTAAGTTTCGCGGGCTCTGGAATACAGCAGCCGAGAACTTTATTCTCTTTGTCTTGTTAAACTACGCGAACATCAGTTTGCTTTTCGCCCGCGAACATCTCGGCAACAGTTTCCTCTTTGGTTCGACTGCCCAAAACTTTCCTAGCTTGGCGCTCGTTGTCAGTTCCGCATCGTATCGTTAAAAAGTAACTGATCATCAAACGGTATGGACTATCTTTTAGAGGAAGATGTTTCGATTTTTTGGCATCTTTTTCCGCTTGAAAATGGCACTCGCGTCGTGTATCAGTTACATCCTATCAGTTACACACCAGGTAGCACCGAAACCGCAGCCGTTCGATGTGCGTGGCAACTTAGTCTAGCAAAGTGAATTCCTGACTTTTCCTGCTAAGTTTATTTACACATCAGGGAACACTATTTAAGGACCGGTCATAAGTAGCTTAAATAACCATCATATATTTTCTATTTAATTTTTACATCGTGCAATAGAAATAAAATCGTGCACAAGCGGGTACTTCATGTCGGTACTTCACGCTTACAATATCAGCAATGAGTCGGTTGGTAATTATCGTACCGGACGTACCATTTTCCATTCATCCCGCAGTGGAAGTGTAGCGTCTAAATGCACATTTTAGGATTTTTTTTTGCATTCACGAGAATCGAACTCCGCGGGTGCTCTAACGACGACCACCGGCACCACGTTGGCTTCAAATGGCAATGTAGACACGGTGCAAACTGGTCACTTTTGAGTGGGTCCATCCGTTCGACAAGAGTGAGCCAGTGTTTTGTGCTGTTTTGCGCCCGATAAAACCGAAACGTACAGGCACCGTGAAGCGCCGCCATCGCTAGACGACAACAACAATAATCATAAAATCACCTCACGACCCTGGCGACCCAGCCACGGCGATCCGGGTCGGTTCATTCCGGCTTTGAAATGGATACTCATGTTAAACGGAATCCAGTGAACCGTCGCATAGTGGCGAACGGCAAAAAAACACCCCGTTTCTGATGTTTTACCCCACGGCAACTACATCACGGTGACGCCATCGTTGTGCAGATTCGCGCATTTCGTCCGTTTCGATTTGAAATAGTCAACAAGTGTAGTCCGCGATGCCCGGATCGTGGGTCCATTTGGAAAGATGAAAAACCTCTGCCACCGCCAAACGGACCACCGGGTCTACTGAGGACCAGTCGGGTCGGGCCGCGAACGGACCCCTTGCGCTTCGAGTGGCCGTGCTGCGTTTTGTGTGGTTTGCTGTTGGCCACGGTGCACCGTCGCTTTTGATGTTGGCCTCGTCGAACCCATCGCCATCGCGAAAGGCTGCACTCTCCAAGCACGAACGCGAATGAATTAGCAAAAGTCCACAATTTATCGCACGGAATTGGTTTGGAGTGCCCCGATTGATGGTGACTGTTTGATGCTTGAGTACGCCCGCGGCCACCGACGTTGGTTCTCCGGAGCTGACCGATGAATCAATAACCATCTAAATCACGTAACGTTCCACTACGGTTCGGTTTGCACAAGCTCTTGAGAAAATCGGAAATCGTGCTGATGCGTGTTAATCAATCGTTGCGAAATAGAGCGCAACAGTAATGAGGTTGCAAATATCGCATAGACTGTTGGGTCCACAAAATAAATTGATTAGTATTTTTGTTATTAATAGCAGCTCAACCGATTGGGAATGCTAGCTAGACTTGTTTCAATTTACTCAACGTACTACAACGGAAGTAATTTTCTCTGGTAGTTTTCGTAATTGCTGCCCGCCACAACACTAAACTTTAGTGCTACCAAAAAAACTGTCATTTGTATTGTATTGGTATTCGCGGTTCTTTCGCGGCGAATCCTTGTAAGGTCCTATCAATTGCCATTTTCTTACACATAAATAACTCCATATACTTTCTGTTCGGTTGCAGTTCGTAACAGATACAGAAGCTTGAAGAAAGCTCGTGCACAGTATTTTCCTCAACTCTCCGCGCTCGTTACTGTTTCGGTGCCTCTTAAGCGCTCCGTCAACTCAGCTCGACTCGCAAAAACGCCCCAGGATTCGAGTTAATCTGTTCGTGACAATGTTGCAAAATAACGACAGTGACATGGCAGTCGGTCGCCATAGCTCGGAGCGAGAAAAGAATGTAGAAATTGGCCAACTTCTCTGCACTGGAATGGGTCGCCAGAATAGTTGGCGGAATTTCGTTCAGCCCGGACGGTGCCGACAGACACACGCCGCATGTACCATTTAACACTGTTTATGGCAGAATTTGAATTAAAAGTTTAAAGTTGGTTGCGTGTTAGCCTTTCAGTGTAGCTATTGGTTTCTGCGCTAACCTACACCGACCTACAGTAAGAATGTCAAACGGATGGGGATTTTAAGAAAATGGGAAAAGAAGGAACCATTCGAATGTAATTTATGTAATTTACCACTTCTCGTATGCTCACAGAACGGCGAAAGTCAGTACGACTCATAACCGTAAAAAGTTCAAATTAGGTCTGCATGTCTGCCCAAAAACGTGTAGCTAAAAATGGATGCAAAATGTGTTTTTCACGAACATCTGAATGCTTAACCCGTTAGCTTAAACATCCTTTGGATGGAACATTTTAATTATTTACATTTTGTCTCAAGTCTCTTTCAGATTGGTTTTTGTAAAACAGAGAGATAAGATATTTTCAAAGACCACCCTGCTCTTCCGTGGCACATCCTATCCTGCGTACGTAAAATTTATTTCCTTAAACAGATGCCATCGATACTGTTTTCAAAAAAGTGACAGCATCATTTTATTGAATTTCTAGCATTGTGTCACTTATTATTCCCGTTCCCGTGTCCGGGAACCAAGGTTAATTTATTGAACAGACAAACACTTCTGCAGTTGTGTCCAGGTTGTACAACAACGTGAATAATTTATGATTTTGCTGGTATAATTAATCATTGCACTGGCGAATATCTGTCGGTGGTAGTACGCACATCGTGTTCCGGTGGAAAGATTTATTAAACGCGGCTGCGAGCCCGCAGGAGGGCAGTTAGTACAGCGGAAGTCGCTACAACGGTATGTCGGCATTTACGTTCTATCAACACAAAATCACGGAGTTGATATTCGACAGCAATTAATCTTGTGGCCAAGCCGGCTGTGGAAAGTGGACGACCAGGTGAATCGCAACATATTCACGCGCCAACGTGTACACTGGCGCAAGACAATTCGTCACCGCGTCGAAAGCTAACGAAACATTTGTGGCAAAAACCAGGTTTTTATGTGTCGGCCATTTTCCACGATATCGTCGCGAAAGAAAATGGACACCACGGGGAACTTTATTCTCGCACTCTGTCTTATCGACCAATTTTCTCTTTCGTTCCATTTTGGTCGTTTCTTAAAACGCCTCAGGATACCGAGTTTATTATTAATCATGATTTATCTTCATTGAGTTACTAGCGTCCTACTAATCGTAACGTCATACATTATTAAGAAAATACGGTGCACTTCAATTCTTCATAAACACTCCAATACGGAAAAGTGTATCAACAATTATCAAAATTAACCAATTTCTGGTCAATTGGTCAATTTCTAACAGCACAAGAACATTATGCTGACCAAAGCTCTAAATGAATCATTAAGGATGTCAAATAAATTGACTTTATCGTAGCACGATGCCACCGTTATCACATCATTACCGATCGCTTTGCTATCGACCAAACTGATTGGCATTTCCAGAAAACTGACACTGATGAGATTGCAGATTGCATTGCTGTCCTCAGCGTTCTGTCTTTTGTGCCGTAACATAAAATCGGTGGCTGTAACCAATGGAACATTAACAGCGCTGCCCGTGTATCTCTTGTTTCATGGGTGCCCTTAAACTTTAATTCGAAATCGAAAGGAAGACTTATCGTACACCAACTATTAGTGTAAAACTTTTCAAAGAAAAGTCTTCTTGTTCAAGAAGTTGATACGGTGTAGGAGTTTCAGCAACGGCGTTTCCACGGCAACTGTACCCTCTCACGAAAGTTTCTCAATTGAGTCATTAAGTAATAAAACGGAGCACGAAACGTTCATGCAGTTTGTTTGTATGTAGAGTGTGTGCCTGAGTATGCGTATTAATTTGATGGATGCTAGGGAAATGATTTAAATTAATTAAACATAATTCTCTGAGCACACACCATATGCACCGCTTAGCTTGAAGCGTGACACTGCGTGACTCCCGGCAGTGTCAATAGGGCATCGATAAAGAAGAAGAAAGCGGTAGGGAACGTTACTCGTTAATTGGCCATTTGGTGGAGCTTTTTAAACACTCGGCAATGCCGTCAAATTGTTTTATACCTAGTATTATCTCTGCCAGTAGGCTCTTCAGTTAACGGCGACAATTTGGCGTCGACCGTTTAACGCCCTGTGCGACACACGTTCACGTCGGCACGTGCACCGGCGACCGACGGTTGTCACAAACTGCTTGATTTTATGCTCCTGCCTATAGCGTACCTAGCAGACCCCACTGGAAGGAGAAGCTTTAAGCGAACAGCCAGCTGTAACAACACACTCACACAGGCCATTTGCTGCTATTCTGAAGAACCTCTTCGCTAAGTCCTTGGTCCTCGGTTCTTCGTTTGCGAGGCAACGACCCGGCAACACAGGCACAGTAGATACGGGTCGATTCGATCATCAGCTTTGCAGGTTTGTGCTCATGTCAGGACATGCAATAAATTGATGCAACATCTGGAAGCACATGAGGAAGCGCTTCAACGTACCCATGCACTGCCGGGCCGGGAACTGTGCAGCAAACTCCGTACTTCTCGAACGATACATTCCTAACGAAAGCCTCTTATGCCACTTTCGTCTTCTTTAGTTGACTGCTATCGGAGGACTTTGCATGCTTTTGATTGAATATAGTGTATCAATTAACTGTTTTGAGCCAGTTTTGAAGAATCTCACATGCTAGCGTTTGTTTTCATTTCATTCACAGCAGTCAGAAGCACAAATAAATAATAATTTCAAACAAGTTTAGGTATTTGTCTATGTTATCGCTTTCCGATCCCAATGAGCATACTATGATGGACTAAAACAAGCATGCATTTAATGGCTCAATGATAACTTGTAGGCTCAGTTACTTGAGTTTGGGTGGTGTTTATTAAAACTCCAAAGAACCGAACTGGAGTGTGTCATGTTTTTCATAGAACTACGTTTGAATAACGAACACGTGACTCTTACACGGTATGCGGCGGATAATTTTCCGACAATTGCGATAAAACCGTCTCATGTTCGAACCGTACCAATGGTGGCCAAAAACATTTAATGATTCCAATTAGCGCTAATGATCTCAATTTATTTGTCGTTTCTGGGTGCTCGGAATGCTCTGCTTGGGTGTGAGGCAAAAACCGGAAAAAAACATCCTAAACACCTCCTCGTGTAGTGACCAACTCCTAAAGCTAGTCCACTTTGTTTTGCGATAATGCAGAGCCATTAGCAATGCGTTGGACCGAAGAAAGCCACCGTTTGGTCCTATTCATTTGGCCATGCCTCTGGCATGAAGCAATTTGACCGTGGGAATTCTCTATTTAGATTCGGTGTGATTAGAATGAGATTAAATCACCTAACACTAGGCTAGCTGGCCATCTGGTTATCGATACACCCGCTACGGTACAGGCTCGTCCCGGATTAAGTAAATGGGTTCAGTGTTTATCCTTTAGAATCTCACCAAATGAAACTACATGCGGCATCTGTCGAACACCAGAAGAGACACCACTAGCAATAGACATTTGAATTCCATTTTCATTTGGCCCCTAGTTGTATCGTTGCACCTCGCATTGCCTGCCTTTCGATGAGTTTTACAAAATTCTATCTACAATATATCCCCCACAGTAAAGAATTGAACCTTCAAACAAGTACCGTAGAAATATGTAAAACTTATTTCATAGCCTTTTCCCTTTCCGATCAATTGTGGCTGCCACCGCCGTGAGCCATTATTTGCATCCTAATCTCATGACACACATAAATACATCATATCAATTTATGTAAATTCATTCGAAACGATACGAAATTCTGCATTCATTGAGCTTGATAAACATCACATCCAACGTACGTTTAACGGTTGCGAAACGGGACGTTTGAATCGAACAGTTAATCGAAATGGTTTCGATTTCCCTCTCGGATACGGGATGATATATTATGACTGGTAGCATTATTGAACGAACGATTGTATCGTAACCGGAGTCAACCGGCAATGAATATTCGAACAAATTGAGTTGAACCTATGGTGATACAATAAATTTTGTGCTTTCTCAAGGTACTCAATAGTGAGTGTTTATAGTGTTCCGTAACCTGTTAAAAGGCATACAATTCTCGCATACACCAATTGTCTCGTCAAATTGCCTCTCTTGTGTTAGAAAACCCTCATAGCAACATGTGAGAAAGTAGGATCCAGAGCTTTACATCGAATTCTTTTTTCCCAATAAAAACTAGTATTGCATTACTTTTTGCGACCGTGACCGAGACGTGTCGCGTAGCACCAATTGATAAAATGACGGTGCTTCCAATGGGACGTCACAATTACAGGCTAACTGTTCGTTTCAATTCAGTAGATTTTTCCAGTAATTAGTTGCATCTGAAGCATTTCCCAACTTCTAATGATGAAGTGCATTATCCTGGAGGATAATTGTTTGATCGTAATTGGTCTCTCAATTATGTTACTTTGGTGTAAAAAATTCGCTTAGCTATGTTTCCATTGTAAATGCATTCGATTCAATCGAAAGGTGTTTTTTGATATGTACACATTTAGCTATTTAAGCACGGTCAGTTGTCGGTGTGTGCTGCAGTGTGTGCTAGCAGAGAGCTTCCTGTATAAAAATATGTCTTTGTAATTTGTAATTTATGTAAATCAGTGTGATTAAGCATCAGAATGCACGCGACGAAAAGATCCATTTTGAGTCACTCACTCACTGAATCCTCGTAGTTTATTTTTCTGCGCCAGATTAACCTGACGACGGCATGCTCCCCCGCACCAATCAATTGCTTATCGGCACTTCCATAGCACTCATCAGACAACAACATTTCAACCCGACGTGTAAGGTGGGGCAAGGTTATGTGGTTGTCTGCACGCAAAGTTCTGCCCCGTCCCAAAAACCCATTAAAGTAATGTACCTTTTCGACAACCAGAGAAAATGCTGTGCGTCAAGTCTGACTGATGCGGCACGGCGTGTTGCTGCTGTCGGCAGTTTATGAATGTTTTATGTCACATCGAAAGCCCACCGAAGCGAGCCACCGATTACAGTCATCGATCCTAAATGGCTGACAAAGTGTCAAGGGAGCAGTGAACGAAAAAGTAGCAGAATAACCAACAATGAAGATCGATCGGGCACCGTCCCAGCTCCCGGGAGCTCCCGTCAGTCAATTTGTCGTAACAGCACGTTTTTACATTTCAACATCCGTTCGACAAATTTTAATGAAAATATAACCATTTTCTCCCACTTGAAGCGCAAGGAAGCAACATAATTTACGCTGACGGTCGAGCTCTTTACGAGGATCGGACAGTTTGCGAAAAAAAGCAAACATTTGTGGTGCGGCCAGTAAAATCAAACGCCTATGGAAGCATTCCTTAACGGGCACGGCGGAGTCCGTAACTTGTGCACCAAATAAGCAGCCCAACAACGGCCTCGTGGACGGTCTTGAGAGACCGACAAAGACTACTTACTGCTTGTGCCGCTGAAAATGAATTACCGGCAAAAGTTTCCAAATTAAACGTTCAACTTTATGCCTCGACCGCGGTCCCGCGGTAAGGACCGTTGATCTACGAGCCCAGTTATGCTGCCGCTTGTTAGGCCGGGAACGTAGCGGTCGAACAACTATTATGGACGTTCATTGTTAATGAGAATTATTTACGATCCGCCCAAACCCGACGACCCTGCGTACCGGGCACTGCGAAAGTATTGGAAGTAATTTTGAATTTGTTTATGAACGGTCGGTATGGACCGGAAGGCCCAGATGTTCCTGGTTTGGTGCGACGTCTGGAGCTTCAAACCATTACGTTATTGGTGGAGCAAAAAAAAAGTATCAACATTTGATGGGAATTGAGGTAAAAAGGTAAGTTGTACATTAAATTTATGAAGCGATCTAATGGGACCAATGGTAAAGCAATATAAAAAAATGTCACGAAAAGAATCATCTAAGAAAATAAATAATAGTTCATGATTGGATGAACTTTGTCGTGTTCAAAAAAGCTTTAAGCACTTAATAAATTCTGCCTAAGTCAGATATCTTGGAAAGAGCTAACTAGAGTGACAAAAAGAAGTTTAATACCACATTGGCACATAAAGCGAGAAAGTGTCACCAAAAAACGGACTAAAAGAACTTACGTCGTTTTGTCACGAAGGCAGCCACTTTTTTACGCCTCACTCTGTACGGTCCGTTTCCTTACGGTATTGAGCTGTGACGCGTATTATCCGGAAACGTGTTCTCTTCGGCATTGATTGAGTGACGGAAGACTTGTCTATGTTCTTACGCTTCATTGCCGT
Organism: Anopheles cruzii; assembly: GCF_943734635.1. Classification (NCBI taxonomy): domain Eukaryota; kingdom Metazoa; phylum Arthropoda; class Insecta; order Diptera; family Culicidae; genus Anopheles; species Anopheles cruzii. Next base: position 23,440,353 of record NC_069145.1, read on the forward strand.
CATCCATTGGTACAGAAGTAGCAAAATAATAGAATTGTCGATTATACTCAGTAGCGACATGTCTCGTTTTATATTTATGCTACGATGGCTCGCGTGTTCGTTGGAATAACAAGAGCCGCGTTCTGCCCGCCATCAATCTATCGTCTATCAACCATCGGGAAAAGTGAGGCGATAGGTCAATATCCATCATGTTAACGCTTTCATGCTAAGCGAGCACGTGGTTTCGTCCATACACATTGCGAAACCGTGATAATGTCCTAACAGGATTGGGCAGACCTGTTGTGATGGAACGACGCGCACTCTTCGAAATATGCGATCTTTTTACGTTTTCTGACGATATTAATTTACACAGTTTATTTAACTTTTTCGTTCTTTGTTCATGTTTCTTGTGTTTTCAGTTTTCAAATATTACTTATTGATACACAGAATACACGGATGATTTACTGTTATTACATGTTTGTCCTTAGCTATCATACTCCCCTTTTCGTTTTTCTTCAATGTCCATATCCCTTGTATATTCGAAACAAGTAAGCATGCATAGACTATTTCAAGTGGTCGTTTGTGCCGAATCTTTAGCAAAATGTCTGATCATATAAGTAAGTCTTTCTTAGAAACAAGCGAGCTGAAGTTTCGAGAGAGTGGTTTTCGTTCCGTGTTCGTGCAAACTTTCAACGACTTCAAAGCAATGCACCGTATCCTGTGAAATTGAAAACAGCTCCACCGAGCTCAAAAGTGAGCTTTTTGAAGTTGTTGCCCAAGAGCTGGGCGAAACGAAGTGAAAGCGAAGAACTGGGAAATATAATTGAACTCTAAAAACCCGCGCCCAGCAGGGCGGTTTGCGAGAATGCAGGCTTCGAATGAATCGATTCCCCAATTCAAGGAGAAATACTTCAAAGAACGGCTGTTCAATTCCTCATAATGAAAGAGTAGGTTAACTAGTCACAACCAACATGCAGAAATGTTCGAAACATGGGGAGTCAACTGCCATTCAATATGTTACGAATAGTGTTCAATTAGTGAACTGTTAGATGCTTCCGGATCAGTTTCATAGGTGCGGCTGCTTTATTGCCATCAATACGTACGTTGATTGAGATCCATTTTGACACTAGATTATGAATAAAACTTTCCAAGAGCAGTTTTAAACCACCTAACATTTCGTGTATAATAAAAACTTCGGAACATCGAATTTCATTCCAATCACTTTTCAACATCATACAGCTTACTGAATTCTGATTTGCAATAGCGCGACTTGAATCGTTCACACAATAGACAATGTGTTCAATTTGCCGGCTGTAAGTCTTAGTTCGAATATCACTAACAAAATTGGCTAAACTCGCAACTAAGTTTGAGTTCGCATTCTATCGTCAAACACATTCTCCTCCGAAGAAGTTTCATCGATGCCGAATAAATTAGGTTCCAACGGCTTTCAGCATGCCGAACCGAAACGTGTTTATTGGTGAATCAAAAAGTTTTGATTCTTCCGCTTGATTGTAACGGTACTCAAGCTGGTTTATGGTCGTACAAAACAAATGATCTACGAAATACCGGAGTTCGAATAGGAAGCAATATCGTTTAACTGTAGTTGGTACATTAACTGAAAAAACCCATTTAACAGTTTCGTTATTTCATACATCTAGCAATTATTCATTTTCTTTTCTTTGACATTGTTGAAACACTTAATTTTTGGCATTGAATAATACTACTGCAGTAAAGTGTCCTTGGGGGATCTTAAAGTATGAACTGAGGTTCCCAAAATTGAGACCATTTACTTCACCTTTAAGCGAAAGGAATACACGATGGCTATGCATAGACAGTTCATGCAGCTAGGCGCCCTAACAGTTTCGGCCCTAGTACGTATCTTTATTCGGCTGGTATTCCATCGGTGCATCGATAATGGCGCAAAAGCTGTGGCTTCGCACTCTCGCCAGAAGCTAGTAAGGCGCGTTTTTCCGCCTTTTCCACGACGGACAAACGAATGCTCTTGGCACTTGTGTTTTAAATTTGAGCCCCACGATGCACCTTGAATAAATTTATCCACAGCGATTACTGAATGCATAGGCAAACAGTTCCGCAAAGTTCCAGCTCCTGCAGCGGAGGCAAAGACCGCATTGAATAAAACATCTATTCCAAGGGTGAAGGCAAGTGCAGCTGACTCTCTGAACAGAACATCAATCACCATTAGGTCCGTTGCAGGCTTTTTCTGTGCTGCAGTGAATGCTGAATCTGGGTGTCGATGTGTAATTTTTTTTGCGAAACAAATTTTCATAGTTGTACCATCGTGAATCTACGTTTTTTAATTTCAACGGTGAATCTATCGCTGCAAAAACATTATTTTTTTTCGTTTCTACGTTAGTTTAGCCTCATCGGCATCTGCACTTCATCACTAGAAGAGTTGAAGTATTGTTTTATTATAATGCTCCCAAGGTCATTACTGATTGCTATGAAGAGAAACGTTTTTGTTCGTAATACTAGTAAATAACCTAAACGAGCACCACACTTTCAGCCGAATATGCAAATTCACAGGAATTTCCTAAATCGTGGCAGCAATACGCAGCTTTGCACAAGTTACGGCAATGCGATTGATGCTCCATGCTATTGAGAAACCCACTCGTCGTCCTATGTGGATAAAACGTGTTTCAACATTCACAACGATGGGTTGACTGATTCGAAACAAACCGTCCCCTAATGGGCAGTTAATTTGATTCGCACAAAGAATACATATATTAAGTAGTGATTGAAAGACGATGGCATCGAAGTGCCGTCGATTCGGTGAATGAGAAATGTTTCCACATATAAGTCGCCGACTGCCGACCGATCTTTTACTAGGTTTCATGACACTCTTGCAATACTCCCCGGCCGAATGCCGGACTCTCCCGGGTACAACAAATGTGCTTATCGACCCGTTGAAATATGGTTTGTGTATGCAATTTATCAGCTTTTGGTTCGACCTCTCAAGCCCGGCAGAGAAGGAAAGGCGTTCCGTTTTTATTTCCATCCTGTCGGCTCGTGTTGCTGAAGCATGCCGGTACCCTGTGGGCTTGCAGCGGCCCAACATGTAAACGTTGTCGGTCTCATTGGTGGCCGTGCATGCATTCCACGAACGATTGCTGACTAACAGCCGTAAGCCGCGATGATCATGCACGAATGGCGAAACTACGCCCGCTTCGAAGCAACTGAACTCGACCCACGGACGGTCGTCGTACCGATGCTCACTCTTACGTTCAGTGTTTAGATGAAGCAAGAGAACAATCGGTGAATGAATGGTACTAAATCGCAAACGAACACTTTATGTCGCGTTCGGCTAGCTCTGGCTGACTGTCTCGGTGCTAACTCGTGGTTGCATTTTATTGGGGTTTTTGTCTTTTTGCCAATTGAACTGGCACGGAGGTTGCAAATATTAATGGTGATTCCATGTGATGGTAACAAAACGACGGATTTATGTCTTTGCGGTATTGTCGGTTAGCAATATAGAGATCTGTTCAGCACTGCTAACCACAAACCGAGCTGGATATTGTAAAAAAATGGTATAGAGGATCGTAAAAAAAATCTTGGTTATTAGAATAACTTATTTAAGTATGTAGAACTAATAAGCACTCATTAGTTTTGAACAAGCGCTGTTCATAAAGGTACGAGAAGTGTTTGTTAAAGGTGTCCGAATGCATTTTAAAGAGTCTTCAATAAGGCAGAAATCAAAGATTTTCTTTTAAGACACTCCACTCTAAAAACTCCAGAGAAACACTCGACTAATTGCTATATTAAATAAAATTTGTTAAAAGTTACAAAAAATAGTTAAAAGCACACTGCGTAAGCGTTGAACCCTTCACGATAACGGAATATTATGACGATGCTTCGATAACAGTTTGAGGTCGATCTCAGAAATTTCAATCATCGTCGTCATCAGATTTACGTCTACAAACGATAATGCCGATGACAGGTGCATTTGTATTGGTTGTAGGCAATTTATGTCACCATCATCATCCTTCACTTAGTGGTATCTCTCTTTCTCTCTCTGTATCTCTCTGTATCTCAGGGCAAGAACACATCACGGATATCGACCAGGATATTCATCGGCTTCCCAGGTCATCGAGGCATCGTATAGAAGCAATCGTGAAATTCCATTATCATCAATCATCCACCGGAGCAGCACTGAAGATACCTCGATTCTGGGTGTGTGATGAGAAATGTGATAAAATTAATCGCATCCCGTGTAGGTGCTTATGCAGACACACAAACAGTGAAAGAGTTAATCCGCAAAATAAAACATCATATAGTTCACTTCAAATTGCTATTGTAAAGAAATCAAATTAATTGGAATACATATAAAAATCTTGTATTTTTCATTCTATTTGTTTCAGAAAGATGGTAATACTTACAGGAAACAACAGAGATTAACATTTTCTCTGCGCAGGCCAAGACGACGAAGAGATAATACTTACTTTAACGTCATTTCAAAACAAACAGAACACAATAATTAATTTCTTCCACCAAATAAAATGTTCGATTTGTATTATTAATTAAAAAAAATTTATTTGGCTGTGCTGTTTTCTAACGACATCTTTCATTTCGTGACTGCATTTCAATTATTGTTATGCTTGTTGTTAGCTGATAGCTTCCAAGATCCTAGGTTATTCGGAACTTTGATGTTTGTGGATTGCTATCACAATCCAGCCACGATCTTATCAAGGAGGTCTCTGTTACCAGAGTGGCAAGGTCCATCAGTAAGCTGCAATGAATACAAAAACAAATTTATTAGCTATTCTAAATATTTATCGCAAGGTTTGTGTAGGTGATTATGATGGAGGCGCATGGTGGCCCTCTGAATAAAGGAAAATTTATCAAGCTTTGAACTGATTTGTTTCATTAAATCTTTTGTTTCCATTCACCAATCTTTGTACCGTGTTCAGGGAAAATAAACAGATTTTCTTTATTTTCTTCTTCTGCCCAAAATCAGATTAGATATGAATGTTTGGCCAAAAGATTGACCTTCTCAGAGTAAACTGTACGTTTTTGGGTCAAAATGAAACAATAATGTACCTCGAAGCTTTCAACGCGAAAGCCCATCCGATAATCTTCAAACGATGTCGAACACAGCGTTCCGTTAAGAGTTTATACAGAACCATTTGAGTGGAAGGTCAACAACAAATCAGATAATTTTATCCCCAAAAACCTGTATTTTTTTGTTGTTTTATTAGTCTTTTGATTCAAATATCAAGACTGTTAAAAACCCACATTGAAATTAAATAAAAATACGTTACCTATTAAGTGTTTGGCTTTTACGTTTCCTTCTTATTCGTGCGCGTTCATTGTGATCACATAATCACATACACATGATTTGTTTGTTGTACAAACTAAGTGAAATTTTGAAACTTGAACCGTGCCTAATGTCAATTAAATTATATTTTATTAAAAAAAATAATTTACATGTAATTGTAAAACTTAATCAATTTCGAAAATCATACATTAGAAACTCACTAGCCAAACAGAGTATGTCTTGTCCCTGACGGAGTGACAAGACCTGTAGAACCTTTAAGGTTACGTGACACACTGTAAGCCATTGGAAACATCGTAAAAGGTTAGCTCGAGGCGGTTGACGTACCACCTTTGTGCAAACTTCATGGTAGAATGCTAAGGACGATTGCCCAATGTTGGACCTAGTGTCAGGTATTTATTAGTTTTCAACCCGCCAGAGACTCATCAGTAGATGATAGATAGTAGCGGCGGATGCAGAGTGGAAGGCCGCTTGACACATAAAAAAGGGGAAGATTGCTTTTGCAATGGGAGCCCAATTTTGGCCAACGACCCCGTTATGATGCTCACCATCTCAAAATTAATGCTTACATGACTGAGACGGATCGGTGGCCATAAAGTATGTAGCCAAATCATCGTTGATGGAATTCAACACCATTAGCAGAAACTCTAGAAGGTCCCATTGTAGTTGAAATCCAGCCGAATGTGCATCGTGTGATTTATCGTAGTCCGCAGAATGTTGGTATCGCTGGAGGCGCCAAGTGGGTAAATCAAATAAATTAGCAACGGACCAAAGGTTCAACATAATTTATTGCGATGATTTGAGTTGATAATAAAAATGCTGATTGCGAAACTTATTAGTCGTATAGAAAAATATTGTTGTATGAATCAGACTAAATCTAGACTAACAGTGTATGATAAGTAAATTTTTTTTTGTCAGAGGAATGGACTTGGAGGTATTTATTACAATAGTTTGCTGATGACCACATTTTTAGTCAAGAAAATGTTTGATAATTTAACCTAATAGATTGATTGATTGAAGCTTTAGTTTTCTAAAAAATAAAGAAATACCTAAAGGATGACCTTAGGTTCCTTCAGTAAGCTTTCCGTTCATATAACATGTCTACTTTCAGAACGTCGTCTTTGCCCACAGCATTGTGTCCACAGCATTCCAAACCTAACGGAAGCACTCACTCACTGGAGAGAATCATGCATGTAACTACAGACACTTTCAGCTTGATTGTACAGGCGGCATAAAACTAACACCACATGACACAGGTAGATGTGTTAAACAAAATAATGATTTATGAAATACAATGAAGAGATGTGAACGATGCTACGCACCGACTTGCAAACGATGGTCTACTCTGCAATCGAGCGTCAGTGATAAGGCAGGATGTCTCCAGTAAAATGTAATTGTGTCAGTCAGCATGGTAGCTGGGGGAAGTGTAGTACATCATTCTCTTAGCTTTAACTACAGTTTTAAATCGACATCGACCCTTTACAATGTACGCCAGAATGCCTTTCAATGAAATAAATTCTAATATTCCTCAAAAACGAAGGAATCCTTCACCTTGTTACTGCACCCTATGCATCATCATACTGGAACGGATTTGCTATATTTCCGGTTCGGATAGGAACAATTTGATGGTAAGCTTAGTCAGACACCGGTCATTTGTTTTGAAGTACACTACATCGTCGACAGCGTTTTGGCCGAGACTTTACGATTGTGTGATTTGTTGCTTCAGAATGTTTCCATTGTGATAGTTAGTAATCTAGCTAAGAGTGCACTTCAACCAACTTTACAGCTTTTATAAGACTACGCACGATAGTAATAATCTCATAATCTACATATCTCACAGTCTGATTGCATCGAAACGAAAAACTCGTTAAAATAATCAGTTAACCGCCGATACTTTTATGTAGCGACATATAGTTTGGGGAATTTATCACAATATGCCACGATTGTTTCTGGAACTGTCCTTTCAAAATCGTTATGGTTTAAAAAACGCCCCGGGAACCAATGCTGTGCGACCCTCGAAAGTGTCTCATGAATCACAACGAATGAATGTGTTTCTCGTAGTATCGACAAGCCACTGTTTATAAACTTGAAAGCCTGCCCAGCAATGGCCATAAAACAGGTTTATGATAAATATTATTTATACTGATTGTGAATCATGACTTTTTACTTGATCGTTGCACCAACACAGTTGCTGTTGTGGTGCCCGCTCAGTCGTTGCCACTATTTATTGCTAAGCTTCTATAGTGAGTTGAGTTTGTGGAAAAAGCTCGTAATCTGCGCTCTTCTCCGTCAATTAACTGTTCATTCGCCAAACGTCATGATGCCACGGGTGAAGGTTGCCCTTATCTGGATCCTAGTGGTGGTCAGAAATTTTATTTATATTGGCCGTCATGGTATAATGACGATGACAACAAGGAAGGACCGGCCCAACAAAATATAAAGCTATGGGGTGCTATGACCCGCCAGTAACAAGCCCGAGTGCAAAGTTCTTAGCTGGTACCGCGCGTTTTATTTCTCGAAATCCATCCAGCTTGCAGTACAGCTGAAGGCAAGTTTTACGAGCAAGAGATAAAAACTAAGGTCGTTTGGTTTTTTGTAGTGCAAACATTTTTTGCACCTCGTCGAGCGATATTCTCTACGAGCGAACCTCTGGATTGGAGTTTGTCGGACGTCAAAATTAAACTCTCTTCCCATGGCAACGCAATGTTGGCGTTGAGCCTGAACGCGCAAAACTTGTTGCTGAACTGTCATTGTGGAGAAGAAAGAGCGTACAAAGTTATATGCTTTTTTTACAAAATGAGGAAAAAGGGATCTTATTTCGAATAAACTCCTCCAAGATGAACATTTAATAAAGTGCACGGCTCAAGTGCACCGTTGCAAGGCCACTCTGGATACAACATGGTGGTAGCCAACGACGGCTCAACAATGGGCAGCCGTAGAAATGAAAGTCTTCTACCACAAACAAATGAAAACCAAACGATCTAGTAAGCATTCCTGTAACCTCAGCTCGGCTTAGCATTAAGTTGAATAAGAACAAAGTTGCGCCAATGGCATAGCATGAGAAGATTTGAAACGAAGAATGGTGAGTAGCTGCAGCCCGGTACTGGGACGCTGAACAGTTTGCCACGATAGTACGACCCAAGGAATTAGTGATGCTGTAGATTTCATTTATCGCTGGTAGAGTGCTCGTACTAATGCGATTGCTTGTTGGGCAATAATATTTTACTTGATCCAAGCGGATTATTGCTGAATGTTGAAATTGTTAGGATTACCTAATGAAAGCGGAATCTGCTGACCATCACTCTTGTCATTGCTAAGGTTTTGTAGATGGATTTAGTTCTCTTCCGCCAAGTTGTGTTTGAAAATGATAGATTCAATCATGAAATACTACTCATAGTGCGACCCAATCGCAGCCGATTGATAGGCGAACCGTTCTAAGAAACAGTGACAGATGCTCTCGAACAAATTTTATGACGACAGATACAATCTTCGCACCCATCAAACAATTTTGTTTGGCAAAGTTTCTATTGATTTTTTTGTTATCCAAAGGAGTTGATTTTTATTCCATTTGCTGTGCTTGGTGTTCTTCGGAGCGCTCGCCAGAAGTGTGTTCCACAGCTGGTCCTACAATGCCTAAACGGGTCCACTCATTCGATGTAAGGTGAGGCAAAACTCCCCAACTTCCTCACCGAAACGGCACGCCACTAGTGCACGGTTATCGCACTAAAGTTGGTGAAAGAATTACGAAAAAAGGTCTTTTACGATCATTTTCCGTGCCATAAAATCCTGTCATGGGTTTGGACGCAGCTTCTGAACGATCTCTGGGAATATTTCGCGGAGTCGCGGCTGCTTTCGGGACACCGATGTGAATCGGTAGGTCCAGGCGAGGGCCAACCCAATCCAACCACCAGCTCCAATCGTAAACCGCAGTAATAAGCGCTCCCAAAATTGTCTGCACCATCTTCAGACCGAAGGCTAAACGAGTTCCAGATAACGTTCACTCAAGTGTTACGAGTTATTGTTTTATTCAGTTTTATTTTCCATTTTTCTTTTGTTTTTTTTATGCGAATGCTGCAGAGCGTGGCTCGGGGAGGAAGCAGTTATGCTCGTAATGTTTATTTTGCACTTAAAACATTCCAGTGGCGCATGTCATTCTGACTAACCGACCTAGAGCATACGCAAGCATGAAGCATGCTTTCGAAAAAGATTGCGACTGTTTTGCAAATGGGCCAGTCATGTGGTAGTCACTCTTTAAGACCTCTTTGACCCACAACCCCCAGCACACAGGACGGCAATCCTTTTATCGATTTTCCAAAGCGCCCTTGGGGCAAGTACGAGTCACTTGACGAAGACCGTTTTTCACGGTTGACAAAGTAGTTCAAATTGTAGGGATAATTAATGAAGTTTATGCTGCTGTTTCCGGGGGTTTCTAGCACAAGTAGTGAATCTAAGTGAATAGTTGTTAAGCAGCGTGTAGTTTTGAGACTTTGAAGCTATGTTCAGATATAATTCTACAAATGGATGAACTAAAGAATGTTTGCATAATAAAATATATAATACTTTACAGGGCTCACCAAATACCAACAACTAAACTCAAATCATAGTGCTGTCAATTTTGTGTAAAATAATAGATGACCATTTTTACTCCTCTCCTACCTAGTTCGGTAAGGCCTCGTTGTAATAGAGCTACGTATCTCCCTGAGTTGTAGCTTTAAAAGCTAGACACTCGAGAATCTCTTGCACCTAAAACACGATTAGTGTCTTTTTTCCAAACCTAAATCGTGAGGAGTGGTTATTCCGTGGTCAGAGGGTTCTGGCATTGGTCCGATTTTCTATCTTCATTTCAATTTATTCAGGTGACAGATGGCAAATTGAATCGAGGGTTGCTAAAACTTTTCCTACTGGCTGTTCGGTCCCTTGCTTCCTGCGATTCGGTAGTACGAAAAACTTTCCTCAACCTCCGCTGAATGATTGAGATGATCGAGCATTTTGGGAACATAAATATTCATTCAATGATGTCACTTTTCGATTAGGTGGCTATAACCTATCGTAAAGTCCTTCGACAGTTTAATGTTTTCCAACATACTGTTTGCAGAAGAAACATTGTTCTTCGCGACACTCTTTCTTTGCCTCTCGCTTAATCACGTTATTGAAATTCATTTGCTATACGTTTTGTACTCACAGCTCTGTTCTTAAATTCTTTTATATCTTTTTCTACTCAATTGACATGTTCTTCCTGATTGTCCTCTTTCCATGCGCTAGCTTTGTAAATTTTCTCATAAGCTCTAAGGTTTCCATCATAGAAATTTAAAGGACAGACAAGTGTTATTTTAAAATGATCCACTTTCTATCGTTTAGGACGGATGGAAACCATTAGGAGCTCAGCCTTATTTCATTGGATTTTTTGTGTTCTTCTATTGTTCCTTTGTGGTCTTAAATACTATATTCTTCTAGTGAACAATGAATAAGCGCTCGAATCAGTGAGTAATCGTGACCATGCGTTGGAGTAATCGTGCGTTGGAAAAATGTAACTGTAATGTGATATAAAAACATCAACGCAACACTGTTATCTTTTTATAAACGTTTGATTATCCAGCGTGTTTGCCCTATGCAAACTATATCCAGTTACATACAGCCACGATAAAAGGAAACGATACGATTGAATGAAATTTTTGAAAAATCAGGATTAGCCAAAACCGCTTGCAAGTATGTTATAATCTGACGAATGTTTTGCAAAATCGGCAAATTTATCAATGGATAGTGTGTTCTTTCAATTGCACCAAACATTCAACCAGTCACCACCGTGTACGCATTGAGTCCCACACCCTCTACCTTCGCAGAAATCAGGCCATGCGTGTATGCGATTCGTAAAATCGGAAAAAGTGTTCCATTAGCGTGATCACTGACGAATTGTTCGCTGTGACCCGAGTGAATGTAAACTACGGAATGGTGAAAAAATGTATGTTGAATGTTTGGTGCTTTTTTGGAGAATTCACGGTGCTATCACGCCACTGGGTTGATTTTGTATAGCATAACAATATTTGAAACATCAATTGTCGTTTCTCGCGTGCTTTGTAGCGATTTTGACTGCAGAAATTGTACTTCCTGATGGTCTATCCCTGTTGCATTTCTTCGCCATTTCGATAGTAAGTAAACTATATGCATTCAATAGCAGTCGCATTATTGTCTCTCTGTTACATTTGTGTTTATTTTATACTTTACGAAAACTCATTAAACCACACAGTATCTTCGAAATCATTCAGCAAGGGGTTTACTTTCTCCGCCATTTGCCAACTCCGTCCGTTAACCGATGCTCGATTCCCGTCGGTGCGATTCTGCTCGCTGTGCACTAGTTGCCCGTCTTAGACATCATAAACTGTGGGACTTGACGATGTTTCTGCTACACGGAAGCTTTTCCAACATTACGTGGGTGTGATTTTGATGAAAGACAAAAGCATGTCTTCAGCCATCATTTGCCAATAAGCAGTATAAAGTGTGACACAAGTCGCCTGCGATTATCGTTTTCCCGTTCGCACCAGCGAGTACGGTTGTACGGAGCGAGCATGTAACATGTGTTGTTATGTGGCACAAGCAAGTCATTGAAATTGTATGTAAGCGAATTGAACCCTTCTAGAAGCGATTGTTACCCTTCTAAATGAAGAGGTTTCTTATAGTGATTTACTTCACTGTTCTGTGAGTGCGCAACTGTCTTTTAATGGTTTAAAGATTTCAATCAACTGTCTACTTGTCCACTATTTCCTTTATCCTTTCACTTAATATAAATTTCCCCAGCATTTTCCAGCAAATAAAGCGTAGTAGAACCAACTTGATTGTTTTATAATGCAAGCTGCTGTAGACCATCTTGGAGATCTTGAAACATTGGCGCTTCGCGGTTACAGTAGCTGATGATTGAAAAGCATAACGCCATTCATTGTTCATGGCCCGGTGCATCTCTAAACAACCAGACGCTACAGTGTACTTGCCTGGCGCGTTCCGTAGCATGGAGCTGCTTGCACGTCCTCCGCGGATGTCTGTCGGTCAGTCACAAACAGCGCGTAAGATGGATCGCAGATCCTGGACAGAATAATCCATCAGTCGGGCTTTTTGTTTGCCCCAGCAGGTAATTCTCCATCCTCGCGTTACGGTCTGGACGTCTGGCCCTCCCAAAAGCACAATACCAGGTATCTCTATTTTATCGACCGATTATGTTTATTTATGTTGCATGAAAAAGGCGAGCCTTCACCACATCGCTTCTTAGAACCGTTCCCTGGCATCCGAATGTGGCTCTGAACCGTGGCTCTGGCGCTAAAAATGTGGCAATCGTGGCCGTACGTGAGCCACCTGGCGTTGTTCAATGCCTCTCATTCCATGCATCCATGCATTACCCTGTGCACCGAATCAACTGTTCACCAGGATCAGTGTTTACATAAACTGCCGGCTCCTTCCACGACGCTCATCCAAACGCTGCACGATAGACTATGATAGATTGGTTTGTTTGTTGATTTATGCCGAGGAGAAATACAAACACGGTAGTATGAATGCGTGCTTCCTACTGTTTTCAGATAGTGCTCATCTTTATTGTGGCGGAATCCACGTAATTCACAATTAATTGTTTACCGGGAAAAGCGGTCTATTTCATGGAAACACCTCATGCTAAACAGGTTATACTTTTATTGTACTGAACTAGAAACATACTGTGTTATCATCGTGGGATCAATTTTCACCTGAAAATACATTCTGGCGGACAAAACAGAAAACTTGCTGCTGCTTATCAAGGGAAAACATTCTCTGCCATATCTGGAGGCAGCAGTGCGGCTATCATTCGTAAACTTGATATCAGATAAGTAATTCGCCCGTCGGTTAAAACATACAACAGAGAAATGTACAATTTCATTATGCTATAGGAGTACATAAGCCACAAGGTTGAAGAGCACCGGCACCCCTTTGGGGGTTGTGGCAAAAACCGAGGCTACTGAATACCGACACGAGTTCAAGAGACCGACCAGGCGCCTCCATTAACGATGAGTGAATATTGAATATTCGTTCGGTGCGCTAAATCGAAAAATTCGTCAGAGCGATATAACTCCATTCCGTGAATCGGTTTCTGTTGGTTGGTGGGTAAAATCGAACGACTGCGATTATTCATTTCGTCATCAAAGTGCTTCTTCAAGGGCTTATGCGCGCACAGTTAAATTTGTGCCCTCTTGTGAGCTCGATACGTGATATTTAAACATCATTGCGAGAAACAACTGTGTACTTTTCTGAATCATAGCTAAGCTAAGCAGTCAAGTTCACAATGTGAGCTCGTTGCGGTAACTTATACCAAAATTACGTTTCGAAACAGTTTTGAAACCCACGTTCGATCTGGGATCAGGAAGAAGCGACACCAAACTTATGAAGTTCCACACCCACACAGAGAATGTACGGTACCCAACACGTTCAACAGTGTTCGCCACCGTAAATCCGTTTCGAACGTTTTCAATTTCTCAGCCGATCCTTTCACAAAACTTCATGAAGCGTGCGAAGGGATTCTTTATGCGTGGGGATGCTGCCATGGTTCGAGCATCATTTTTCAGCCCGAAAGCTTTCTTTGGGATCTGCTAACGGTAAAATTGATACGCGTTTAAATTCAATGGATCCACACAATCTTTCACTCCTATCGAAGACCTTTCGGAAGTGGTTGAGGTACTGCCTTTGGAGCCAGTGCTTTCTTCCTATTTCATCGCATTTTCTGCGTGGCAACATCCGCGACAACGACGGCGAGGTACGACGAATGATACCATATTAACAAGCACCCACGCCGGTCGCTGTTGATTGAAGAAAGGACTGTGGGCCATTCGGTGACGTTTCAGTTACTCGGCCCCCGGAAAGAGTATGCCTAACGAATGCCGAGAAGTAGCTTTTCCGAGGGGCAGCAGCGGCAAAGTTGGCAGACAAATTTGGCCAATATTGAAAAAAGTTCTCGTTGACAGCGCACATTTGAATAAATATTTTTCGAACCTTTTCCAACGGTATCATTGTCGTGTGCATATGTTCGTTGTCGCACCCTCACGAGCGCCCTAGCGAACGTTAGCAAGCGACCGAATGTGAAGATCAGCATCATTTAAAAGGAAAATAAATAACCTTTTATCCTTCGCCGAACGGCGGCACCTTCGGAAAGCGTTCTTCGTTTCTCTGGAAAGCTGTGACACAGCGACGCTCAATAGATACCAGTTGAAGCACTCATAATGCCGTCGTTTTACGAATATTTCTTCAGCATATTGCGGAAAAGATAAAATGCTTCAATGCTTTGTCAAAGCCCAGTACGCTGATTGAACCAGTTATGTTACATTTAAATTGATCATTAAGATTGTGAACTATTTCCAACTCAGAATGACTAATACACATATTTTACTCAGTCAAATGATGGAACCCATGCCGCTCCAGAGAACTGAAGAACAGAAAACTCGTTTAGTGATAAAGTCGGTGATTCACTTTTTGTTCGGGTTTGCCGCGCCATGCTCTCGGGCGGTTTTTGCGGTGGTTCTTTAACGCCCATCTCTCGCCGAGTGATTACGGTTGACGGGTTCTGTGGCTAGCAACGTTGACCGTAACGACACAGGGATGGCGAATATGAGACAACCCGACTCGACTCCATGACGATGATTGCCATGCCGTCGGCAGTGACTTGACGAAAGGATTAATTATGGAACTGTGGACAGTGGTTACGAAACTGCATGAAATGAAACTAAAAAAGGATCTTAGCAAACTTATGAACTCTGCCCAAGATGCCACACGAGAGAGAGAGAGCGAGAGGACGAGAGAGGAATTACGCAGCATAGCTCTCATGCTCTTCATCGCATTGTCCGAATATTCATTACCTTCCCGAGACATGGAACAGCCCCGGGCTGGGGATAAAAGCCGTGCAGACAAGCAATAATAATGTCCTAATGAACCATAATTGCGTCAAGACCGTAGCCGCCTCTTAGACAGACATATTGGATTCGCCTACGAGATGTCATTTTTAATGCTGCTGTGAGTTTTTAATAACATACTTCAGAGTGGATGGAGCCTCATAACTCAGCGGGTGCCGCTGGAAGCAACTACCAATGTCTCTGTTATTTCTAGAGCAAAATTCCCCAAAAAGTATGCGTTTAAATGCTACTTAACGCGGTGAATAAAACAAACACAAGATTTAGCACCGGTCCCATCGTTTCAGTGGATTTTTAACAACCAAAAGACGAAGGGGACTGAAAGCATAAAAACTGTGTCTGAGTGTCGGGTATCATCCCGGTGATCTCGTTGGATTAGTTTGAATGAGCAAATAGTGCGGAACGCAATCTCTCGTATAACAAGGTTTACGGTTTAGCTAAATTATGCCCATGAAATGACGGCTCGAAACGTATTTCACAGAGGTTTTCAGCATTTTAAATCCGTGGTTGGCAATAAAAAGAGAACCTAGTCAGCTCCATAAAAATGTCTCGCAAGAAACCTTAAAAGCACCGAGGTACTAGTTATGTTAATGAACCACATTTTTGCAAATAATTCAATTCAGGCCAGGAGACAATTACTATCTGGAGTACATGAGTGAAAAGCAATAATTCCTTGGAATACACAAACTTTACTTTTCTGCACCACCCAAACTGATGTCTCCATGCGTTGACTGCTTCATGACAATTGTTTTCTCCAAATCTTTCTACAACGTTCTCAGTACAAAGGCAGTACACAAATTTTCTAAGTTTAAATACCTGGAAACTACGAACGAACAGGCAGTTTAGAATGTTGTGCTTTTTAGGACACTTCCCACTTCATCTTCAACATCATCATCATCCTCAGCATCATCATCGTCATAAAGAGCATCATTGCCAGCATGGGCCAGTGGGCTATTTTTCTTCCAGTTTACTGTGTTCGCAAGGCACTTTATTGTTCACGCTGTGTAAGCGCACGGTTTTGAACGAGAGCTTCGAGAGCCGCAACCTTTGTGTAACTGACCACGATAAGCTGTACGAACACGAAAGGCTTTGCCAGCATGCTCCAACATGGAACAGCGAATAGTTCTCACGCTCCGTCCGTGGAAGAAGTGTGTCAATTCGTGGACCGGTGTAGGCGAAAAGTTTTTAAGCACCCTCTCTCTCGTCCTCTCTCTTTCTATTTCGTCATTGTCTCGTTATTTATGCATGTGAGCGCAAACGTCGACGTTGACCGGGATCCTACGGCGCAGGATTTTGGGATGCTTTGGAACGGACCTTTCCGTAGATTTCGGTTTTACTGCTAACAAAGCTCTTCTCAGTGCAACAATATGCTGTGGTACAAGGCAGTTCTTCGCTCCTCGTTTGTATGCTCGAAAAAGCAAAGATTCAAAAGGATACTTTACCTAAACGCGAAACAAACCAGGCATCTATTCAGTATAACACCAAGACTTACGACACGTAAGTACTGCTTAATGTACGAATAATTCAATTTAGAAATTAAATAAATATGACACAAAAAGTGGTCAAATTTATTCAAATTGTATTTTAAGTTTATATTCATAAATATTACCGAACTCTATAACAACTTTCTAAAAAAAGTACAGTACCCAGCATTAATTTTGTACCATTTTCTAGCACAACGACAATCAAACTCCTAAATACAGCCCAGTCCGTTCCGCTAAGATTAAAAAAAAACCCTTAAACTCAAGACATTGGCAAATATTTTTACAGAAAGTTCTCTCCCATTAGTCAACTTTCATTGTCTTTCACTTTTGTTTTAAAGTTGTGAATAAAATATGTACTAGGTCTATACGTTGAGAAAAGGACTTTTAAAAAGATGGCTGTACCTGCCGATTGGGACTTCCCAGTTTTGCTGTTCATTCATCATTACCTTATTTTGACATCAGGTAAATGAGTCCAGGTCGTAAAAAAATTTAATCAGTTTGCGAACGACCGTTGAAAGGGTTAGACCATGGCGAGTTTTGTGCCCGAAAAAAGCGTTTTGCGGGGATTATAATTTTTCTGCTCCTCTTGAAGAAAACTGCTTCGGAATCGCACCAAATGCTTGTCGGGACTTGTGTTTGGAAGATCACAGTGCTTTAAGTGGTTTAAAAAATTCCAAAATGGCGATTTTGACTTAACAAAAAATAACGTCGAAGGACTCCAAAAAACGGACTTTCTGATGGGACAGAAAGGTGTGGTGTTTCACAAGCTCCTAAAATCTGATGCAAACGTTAATTCCGATCGCTACTGACAACAAATGATCAATTTGAACCATGCATTTATCGAAAAACGACCAAAATGCAATTCTAGGGGGTTCCAATGGGGGCGCCTGGTGGCCCGTGGAAACAAGCACCAGGCCCCCCAAAAAACAAAACTGTTTGAGGATACTATCAAATCACTTGGATGGAAGCTGCTATCCCTCCCCGCGTTATTCCCCAGACTTGGCTCTTTCCGAATATCATTCTTTTTCATCGATGGGATACGTATTAGCTGAGCAGCCTTTCGTTTTTCTACGACGAAGTCGAAATGGGATGACTAAATAGTTTACTTAAAAAGTCTAAGAGTTCTTTCGTCTGGGAATCCATGATTAAGCAGAGAGATAGGAGAAATGTATAGCGATAGCACATACTTTGAATAAAATAGAAACTTGCAAAAAAAAATTATAAACATTTTGTGTGTGTTAAAAACAGTCCTTTTCTCAACGTATAGACCTAGTATAGAAAAGTTTCACACTGTTCCAAAGTAATCATGGAGCAACTTTCATGAGATTTGTTGTTGTTCCACGTTCCCAGAAAAAGTTTTACGAGCTTCGTGATAGAAAGCGTGAAAAATATCTCTCTACCAAAGCAAGGTCGTGCGCCGCGTGTCCAGTTGGCAGTGAAATAACATGTAATAAATCTACCGGAATTCCGTTGCATCAAAACTCTCCCCTCGGAGGTCACAACCGTGCGCATGCACAACCGAAACAATAACCGTTGCTGTGTTTTTTGGTATGCTCGTCGGTTCAGCTCGAATATCGCAACTTTGCTGTGTTTGGCTTAGGTTTCGGGGCGTAAAATCTAAATTCTACGCTAAATTTTTCCAAAGGCTGATGGTAATTGATTAGACATATGATGGTGGCAATTGTATTGAGCTTAAATTTACCTTCTACATTTTTTTAGTTTATTCAAAAGTTCCTTCAACATGCTGCATCATCGATCGTTTATTGACATCGTTTTTCGATCCCCCGGGAATAATAATCCGTTGATGTGTTTACATTTTCACTCAACTGAGCAGCTCTATGACGAAATGATGAACGCTAATCGCTTTATCCGTGTTCTTTTCCACCGTACCATGGTTTTTACAGTTCTTACGGTTATTAACACATGCCTATTATGACACGATTGCATTACAGTTTGTGTGGTTTAATTGAATGTCTTGATGTTGACAGCTAAAATCCATTCAATTGCGGGGCACAGCAACACTCTAAGTAAGCAATTGTCGATGGGCATCGAGGGAGTAAAACGGCGTGGTGCTCGCGGCCCGTTGCGTTAACCAGCTTTCGCAATTGTACACGGTTAATACGAAGAACTTTTCGTCATGGGAAGCAAAAACCAACAGCTTAATTCCCGGGAAATCACACCGCCATGCCGAAAATTCGTGCCGTGACGGCCACAGGCACAGCGAGAAGCACTCACCGAAATCAAAATCGTGCAGGAAGCACGAACGCTTGCAGACTAAAAGGGCGATGTCGAGCCGGTCGGTGAAAATGGACGAATGCACCGTCGGGCAACAAAAGGGGAAACAACCGAGTGAGACCCGACCGGAAAGCGCAGGTGCCAGGACGGGAGGGGAGCTAGCTCTGGCATCAGGAAAAACGTCGGGGAAAACGCGTAACGTCCAAAGTCTAAACCGTGGTTCGCACTTGATCTGGATCGACGACGTGCACTGAAAATGCACAGAGCCCACAGGAACTCATTCGGCAGCATCATTCGCATCATCATCATCGTCATTCGTCATTGTCCCGCTCGTTTCCGGATTTCGCGGAGCAACCGGGCCACTGCAAGCAGAGGAGAGCGAGTTTTCCATTAAAGGTCGATACGACTCTGGGGGCTGCATGCTGAATGTTGAATGGAGTTTTCGTAAACAAAAACCTGTGCGTGAAAGTAAAACAATTGAAGTATAATTTATGTATGAAGTTTGGTTGTTAGAGCGTTCTTCTCGTAGAGCATTTCAAAACAGCATTACGTGGTTCAATCTTAGTACATCCACTCGCACAGTTTATGATTATAATATTTGAGTAAATTTTTGACCATACTAACAGTAGTTTCGTTTAAATAATTAGCAGCAGTGTCGATGTTACTGTTACATTATGTCATTTTCCCTTTGCCCCAACCAAGTTGTCTGGGGATTCCTTTCACGTCTTTCCTATCGCCGCAACGGTCGAAGGCTTTAAGGGCCGTTTACACGCAGCGATATATCGCTGCAATGTCTTGTATCGATTAATCGCAGCGATATATTGCAGCCAAGGTGAAGCGTCTACACGCCACGATGTATCGTTGCGATTTGAAATGACAGCCATGGAAGTAACACTGTATTGGTCTGTCTTGGCATTGTGCGTTTCGGTTAAAAATAAAAAATAGAACGTGCCAAGAGTACTTATCAGTCCCAGTGGTCGAGGAAATGGCTTTTAAAGTGAAGCCATTATTCTCACGTTAAACTTTTGCTCTAAAAACATTCAAAACAACATGCCAAACCACCATCAACACACGCACACATGTCTATCCACCGTCAGCACACGCACCCATGTATGGAGATTGGACCGAAATTGATGCTCGGCGCATTCAATTTTTTTGATCTGCCAATCTGGTCGTATACAAGCAATTTGTTCCTTTTTTGCTGTCTACACGTAGCGATATATCGTTGCAATTGGTTTCATACAAGGCATTGCAGCGATATATCGCTGCGTGTAAACGGCCCTTTAGACGCAATCAATTATTTATCGCGATGCCACTCATTCAACGTGGCTTTGTATTCAATAACCAAAAAAATGTTTTTTATGTTCAAAACCTCACTGACCTTCGAATTTGCCATCCCAGTCACGTTTCTGATGGCACGAGGTTTCGTTCGATGTTTTGAGGTCAATGTGAAAATTACAGACGACACGATTCCGGGCCACTAATTCATGGTAATGCTGTGCTTTCGCCGGGATGATTATTTTTCTCAGTTTTTTGGTGAAACCTTCGTTCCAGCGCTTCTGGGTAAGTTTTGTGTACACGTTTTGTTTCAACTGCTGCATTTCGCTTTAGCATTAATTATGTGAACAGGCCAAAAGAGACGAAAAACATTAAAGGACAGAGAACGGGTTCGGGACCTTTCAATATAGAAACGCTTATTCCTCCTTTCCAATCGTCAGAACCATTTTTAAGTTTCACACCACCATTGGTAACCATTTTTTTCCTTCTTGCATTTCTATGGACGGTAAACTAACGTATGCATCATAGATAACAACAATGATTTCCTAAGCCCACATGTAATGATATTATTCATTTAATTAAACCTATGAATTTGCATTTAAATTAAAACCAACCTTGAGCGACTGTTGATATTCTTTTTTGCTTTAGCTTTATGGTACTGCTCGCCTAGCATGCTCTGATTTGTTTGCGCATTGATTATATAAAATTTTGTTTTTATTTTTTTTTTTAACAGGCTGTACTATGTGACGCTGTAAACAGCTGTACTTTGTGGCTATACTATGTGAGTTCATAGAAACTAATCGATTTTGACATTGATGAAACTCACTTAGACGTTAATATTACACGCGAAACACTTTGCCAATTGATAAACATTAATTTATTCAATTAGGCTTCCCTGTAAATAACTCGGAAAGAGTAAATGGCATTCAATAGCTGCATTCTATAATTGAATCAAACTGCATAATTTGCATTTAAATTCACATTGGCAAACGCGTAAAGGTCATTTCCAGGATTCCAATTGCAACAGTCCGGAGCCGTGGGTGCTCTTGTCGTTTGCAACAATAGATAAGCGCAGACAGCAAAAAATTAGATTTGAAACCAATGATTATATAATTATTCAATTATTTTCTACCTTAACACACCCTAAACATTTGCTGAAAAACACTTCAACTGAAATGTGATAATAAAAAATAAATTTTATTTTGCTGCATATGCAGCTTTTTTACGCGTAGTGTATTAAAAATGTTTAGATAACTCCAAACAAAGCATAAAAGTGTAGTTTTCGGTGGCATGCTACTCTTTTTCTTTCTGAAAACCCCAGAACCTTATTACTTTTATCACAGTTTCACCCAGAAAAGTGTTGTTTTTAGTGTGAATTATCAAAAGATATTGTTTGGACTTTTATTGTAATCGTTAAATTATTCGGAATTTACCGTAAATAAAAACCGTTAACCGTTTCATGAGTTTTCGAACACACCCAGTGAGCAGTTTCGAATTAGAATATACTCATTTTCGAAACGTCTCACGCTCACTGAAGTGAGACAAAGTCCTCACAGTCTTTGTCTTTATCTTAATTGTCTTAATTATTTGTCTTAATATTGTCACAAATATTCTTCGCGTAAGAAACAGCTTTATTAACAACACTTACTTACTTACTTTTTAAGTAAGAACAGCTTTATTTAATAAAATTTTTAAATTTAATTTTTGTCTGGCTGGCTGCCCTGCCCTGGCTGACAGCAGCTCTCATCAGTTGTCATCGCAGCAGAACAAAATAAAAAACACGCCACCGAAAATTGTTCGGCTTCGGGAGAAAAAACCGGGAGGATTATCTCGAGGGCATTCGGAAAGACTTCGAGAAGGCCGCCAAAGTGCAACGATCGAAATGTGACGACTACAACTACGGAAAGAGCCGCCTTAAGTACGGCAACTACAGCTTTCTGGGCAAAGAGCGCGCCTTGGAGAAGGGTGATCCCACGAAGGCGTACAGTTACTACGAGAAGGGCAAACATGACCCTGTTCAATCCACTAGCTATAGTTCTGTTTATCGTCCTGCAACGAGTGTCCGCTTCCGATGATGGAATGTGTGTTGCGAAGGAACAATGCTCCGAATCGAGTGAAAACACGCCTGAAACTAGCCGCTATACAGCCGGTAAAAGGACACCGGCGCTCCGAATATTACTGAAATCGTCTAACGGTTAATCGTTCCATTTTCCAGAATTCAACGTATATTTCAGCAAAATTGAATCAGCTTTAGCCGGGTTTGTTCCATGCAACGACACGAACTGTAACTGCCACGCAAATGTTCTGAAAGAGGACCTGAAGCAGTTTAAAGCAACCGGAATCACGAAGGATATGATCGAACGAGCCAAACAGTACGGGACCCACTACCAAGTGATCGACCACAAATTGTACCGGCAACAAGATTGCATGTTCCCTGCACGATGCTCGGGTGTAGAGCATTTCATCAAGCCACTGCTCTCCCAGCTACCCGATATGGATCTGATCATAAATTGTCGCGATTGGCCGCAAGTTCACCGGCACTGGAGCAAAGAAAAGACTCCTGTGCTATCGTTTAGTAAAACGGAAGAATATTTCGATATCATGTATCCGGCATGGGCCTTCTGGGAAGGTGGTCCTGCCATCGCCCTGTATCCGACCGGCCTGGGACGTTGGGATCAACACCGCAAAAGTATCACGGAGGCCGCCGCCGAGGTGCCGTGGGAAAAGAAACGGCCCATGGCATTCTTCCGCGGTTCACGCACTTCCGACGAACGGGATGCATTGGTGATGCTTTCGAGAACCGAGCCCAAACTGGTCGATGCACAGTACACAAAGAACCAAGCGTGGAAATCTCCCCAGGACACACTGAACGCTGAACCGGCGCACGAAGTAACGCTCGAAGAGCATTGTTGGTATCGATTTCTGTTTAACTTCCGAGGCGTCGCGGCAAGTTTTCGCTTTAAGCACCTCTTTCTCTGTCGATCGTTGGTGTTCCACGTCGGTGACGAGTGGCAGGAATTTTTCTATCCTTCCCTGAAGCCATGGGTCCACTACGTGCCAGTGCCGGTACGCAGCACTCCGGATGAGCTGGAAGCTTTGATTCGTTTTTTCGATGAGCATGACGAACTGGCACAGGCCATCGCCGAAAGGGGCTATGAGCAAGTATGGCAACATCTTCGTATGGCGGATGTCGAGTGCTACTGGAAGAAACTGCTGAAGCGGTACGGCAAACTAATACGCTACGCGGTGGAGCGGGATGTGGGGTTAATCGAAGTATAACGTGATGATAAAAGACTGAACAGAACGCACGGACACACAGTTAGCACAATCCATGTCAACCTTATCTTATGATTTCATCTAATAAATACGGTATTAATAGGAAATATAAGGCATACACGACGACTCCGATATTGATTTTCTTATACCTCCCATCTTTCACTCACTATCTGGGAGTTGTTTGCAAAAGTATCGTTCATCATCCATAATGTGCCAGTGGAATTGGAGATTTCGCACCTCAACATTGAGGCTTCGAGTGTTAACCGTTTTACATAACCCTCGCATATGGTGCAACAAATTTACTACGCTTCATAACCTGTCGTAATCGATAGCGAAAACGTGGTCGAGAAATTAAGACCTCTCTTCCGAAAACACGCATAAAACTGGCCGTTGAACTTGAAACAGAAATAGGCGCGCATAGCAATAAATCGTTTTAATTATGTGAACATTCCCAGCGGATTATGCAAGGTGGACGCCTCGTGGAGCAAACGAAGGAAGATTTTAGTTGATTGCTTGTTAAGCATGTCTCACGCCGTTTCTGAAGATCATGGTACAAATTCGCTTCTTAAATTTTGTTTCAAATTTTGCGCCATATGCAAAACCCGAAACCGGTTGGTACGCATCATTACGCAATGAACTCGTTCTTTGCCAATACATTCACCGGTTTGCATTGAGCTTGAGGATGGCCTTAACATTATTGTTTTATCGTTGGCCAAACGTTAAAAATGACCCTATTGGTAACGATCGCTTAATGATAGCGATAGGTAGCTGCTCAATTGCATCGCTCCAATTTCACCGCTCCGCTCGAATTTCACAAAACCAAACGGTAATAGTATATTGCGGGGATGTTGTGTGATGTTTATAGTATGACCGCGTAATTTATATGGATCCAATTAATTGGGAAAGTTGAAAGGGAAAAGTTCAAACATGTGGGATCGGAGCAATTCTGCTTTCCGTTATAAACCCGAAAAAAAACGCTCCGCAGCTGATCAATGTTTTACTCTGCATCTCATTCACTCGTGGGTCTCCAGAGTTGCTGCCGTCTCACCATACGGTTGCCATTGCCAGTGCACGCACACCATCGCACCAGCGTACTGCGCCTGACACTGCGGGTGGAAAATAAACATGTCAAAGCCAGTGGTAGGCAGAGACTGGTTTCAATTCGACCGCGGCTTGGTTTTCGGACAATTTGTACCCTTTCGTCGGTCAGTGATATGGTGTTTTCGAAGAGAAAGATGAAGCAGTTCTTAGCGTTCGGAGTGACGATCATCTTTGGTAGGTTTTGCGCGCGCCCTGAAGCTCCGGCCCACTGTTCGCGGACGGTTCGCGTAGTGTTCTCGCGCATAAAGTTGGTGCGTGCCCTCGCTGCGTGCTCGGAAAGACGTTCCGCTTTGTGGGACGATCTAATGCAAGGCAGAACATCTCTGGTGGTTGCATTGCCGTGTCCGTAGTTACCTTTGTGTCCACAGCATAAATATGTCCGTAGCATAATATCAAGTTTCGTGTGAGGCTGTCTATGATCGATACGTCCGACGCGTGTCGGGCTGTTCTAGTGTGTCCGTATTTACGCAATCTGTTTTATTTTTCCACGATGCCTTATTTCTCTGCGATTTGGCAACGTTCCGGTCACAAGTACGACAATCGTTGCCCATATACAGATGCTTTACTTCTTGTCTTGCTGTTTGTAATTGCGGGACACTTTTTCATGGCGCGCGATTTTCTTCCCCGTAATCATGATGCGCCGTTCAACGCCGGGATAAGCTCCAGATACGGCGTATCTAGGGTTGTTTATTTGTTGTTAAGGGTGTATGCTGCACCTTGCTTCGCTGGAATGCATTTTTCGACGCCAAGTTGTGTCACCTTACTGTTTTTTTTTCTTTCCGCTTTCCTTCCGACTGGTGCCCTGACCTTTCCTTACGCTCTTCTCATCACAGTGATTTGTTTGTACAAATCGTGGGGCAATCCGGTGCACGGAATGGGACCGGGGCAGTACGGCGACGAGGACTTTGCCGACGAAGCCGATAACAGTGTCTTGGGTGCGGATAGCTTCGTCGTTGGTGACAAGCGGTTAGCGGGGCCACAGGAGCGGACAGTGTTAGCAACCGACGATCGAACAATCAATGATAGACGGCCCCTCAATGGTGCCCTATCGGCGGAGGAGCGCGGTGCGATTGGCCGGCCAGTGTTCCGCGAAAAACATCGAACGAACCAACATAACGATCTCCGGCTGACCGCGGCGGAATCGGACAGCGAGCGAGAGTCCCGGCTCAACGAACTGCACGAGGCGAAGCGACAAATTTTGGAGCTGGAGCGCAAAATACAGGAGTTGGAAGGTCGGATACCGCGCAAGTATCCAGACGTAACCTTTCTGAACTACAAGAACCGCAAGCGAATCTTGGTGAGTCCACGTTGGCGAATGCACGCCAATAATTTATGTTTACATTCACGTACGCGATCTTGAAGTTTATCTTTGCCATAAATTGTTCAATGAATTAGATGCCATCGCGTTATATGTCACTCTGGGTTTAAACCGGTGTGAACCGAAACTTTCCGATCGGTATCAGTAATGCTCTGGCATCATGTATGATAGCGCCAGATGGATCGTTGATTGCGTTCCGTTGGAAAACCATTTCCTTTAGGTTGGGGCTTATGTTTGAGCAATAAAAAACATACATTTGAACTCGAGAGCTGTAACGGAAGTTGTGTTTTACGAACTAAATCTATAGAATTCTATGCATGAATTTTGCATATGCTTTTGACGGTAGCCCCTTGCCAGTTCTGTAATCCGTAGCATAAACTATCTTCGTGCTTCAAGGGAGGTTTAAGTAGGACAATATTCTGTTGTGCAACTGAGACGACCACTCTTGTGAGAAACGTGTGTTGTTTGTCATTCGTCTCGTAAACTCCCCTGTTCCTTTTTAAACGGATCTGGATGATGTTTCGAACGTGATACTACACATATTGACAAGAGTCGTTGTCGCGGTGATGTTAATGGTTGAAAAATATTTGCCTATTTGTCACGATCCTTTCGTTCCGAGCCTCGCCACACACTCCTATGTTAATCGCGTAGGGTTTCTGATCGGCACTGTGTAAATATTAATGGCGTGTGAAGGTGTGGAATACCTAAGTGGGAATACTTCGGCTAGGTACTTCATCATCGTCTGCAGACTCATAATCATGTCTCAAGAGCACCCGCCCATTGAAAGTGGTTGTTAGTGGAGATGAAATTTCAAAGCCAAATTTCAACGCATGGCCGAACGTATTGATAGCGCGGTTACGCAATGGAGGCCCTATCGACAGCATAAGATGCACTCCACCATTTACGGAATATCTTTCCGATGGAACATCATTCATAAGCTTGTGAAAATTATGTCGACTACTGAAGCAAACAATGCTGAGCCAAAAATCTTTTATTCGGTTTTATGTTTTGCCTTCATCAAAACAGCTTTGAGATGGAGATGTTATGTTAGTCTGACCTCCTGTTTTAATTTTGTCTGACCTCCATCAAATCTTTAATGACAACCTCTTTTAGCAAGCAAAACCTAAACTGCGAGGTCCTTCGATATGAATGCATTTAGAGGGAGTCTATTTCAGCGTGCTAACTACCGCTGGTCTGAGTGCTTGTTGAGCGTTGCTCTTCCAAATAAAGGAATGTTTTCATTTTTTGTCGAAAGTTAGGTAATTTCGCCTCGAGTGAGCTTTGCTTGCCGAAGCTATCAGCTGTGGCAGGCCTATGTGTCTATGTTGCAATCGCTTTCGGTGTTCCATCAACTTTTTTCCATTAGTTCCAATATTATAAGGTGGATATGCCGGGAGCAACAGAATGCAAGTCACTACTCCAATTTATTTTTTTACTTTTTTTGTCTGCTTTTGTCGATCAGCCCAATTATGGTATACCGCATAATAACGAGAAAAGAAACTCGTTTTCCAAAGGGCCCCTGTAGTTGGGCGGCATAAAGCGTTTAGCGAATCTATTTGTAGGTTATGACGCGTAATATTTATGCAACCAATTCACTTTATTTGTGTTGCTTGAGAGGCGTATTAACAGATGAAGGCTTGTTGGATTGAAAAAGATTTGGCGAATACAGTCGTTGAAATATTGTTTTGTATCACATCAATGAAACCTTTGTTAAACACCGCGGATTATGTGTTTAGTCTTTGATTTGTCATTTGAATCAACCAGAATGAAGTCGCTAAATCCGTGACCCACGCAATACCCCAAACCGCACACCTGCCTTCTGCGCTGTTTGGCATGGCACTTTCGGAATCTATTTTTATTTTACGTCCAGGGAGCACAGAGCAAAACTTTGTCTTCTCCTTCAATCTTCAATCACAGGAAAAGTGTGTCACATATATTTTATAGAGACTACGCTCAGTATATTTTTTTGGTACGCGTACGATGGATGATCCTCAAGTTGAATACCCTACAGTTCCCATTTAGGATGTCTGTTACAAGGACAACGAAGCAACTGTAATTTTTTTCAATACTTTCTTGTTTCTTCACATATTTGCGCAGATAACAGGAGGGGCTGGATTCGTAGGTTCACATCTGGTCGACTATCTCATGATGCAGGGTCACGAGTTGATAGTGGCGGACAACTTCTTCACCGGTCGCAAACGCAACGTGGAGCATTGGCTTGGGCACGAGAACTTTGAGCTTATTCACCACGACATCGTCAACCCCCTGTTCATAGAGGTGGACGAGATCTATCATCTGGCGAGCCCCGCCAGCCCCCCGCACTATATGTACAACCCGGTGAAAACGATCAAAACGAATACGCTCGGAACGATCAACGTGCTGGGGCTGGCGAAGCGGGTCGGCGCCAAGGTGCTGATAGCGAGCACTTCCGAGGTGTACGGCGATCCGGATGTGCACCCGCAGCCCGAAACCTACTGGGGCCATGTGAACCCGATCGGACCACGGGCTTGCTACGACGAAGGCAAGCGCGTCTCGGAAACGCTCAGCTACGCCTATGCCAAACAGGAGAAAGTGAACGTACGCGTAGCGCGCATTTTCAACACTTACGGGCCACGGATGCACATGAACGATGGGCGCGTCGTGTCCAACTTTATCATTCAGGCTCTGCAGAATCAGTCAATTACCGTAAGCCTGTGCGCCGAGCCAGTTTTCGCGTAACGCGTGGCTAAAGAAAGGTCGGGTTCTCTCATTCGTTTTCGCAGATCTACGGTAGTGGGAAGCAGACGCGTTCGTTCCAGTACGTGTCCGATCTGGTCGATGGGCTGGTCGCGCTGATGGCGTCCAACTATACGCAACCCGTTAATCTGGGCAATCCGGTGGAGCGCACGATACAAGACTTCGCCGAAATCATACACGATCTGGTGGGCTGCAAAAGTCAAATCATCGAGCTACCCGCCGTGGAAGACGACCCACAGCGACGGAAGCCGGATATTTCGCGGGCCAAAAAAATTATCAACTGGGAACCAAGGGTAAGAGCGGCAGCCATAAAGGGTGGAGGTGAAAGATGCTTCAAAGCTAACGTGCCCCTTTTTCCGTCACTAGGTTCCACTGCAGGAGGGACTTATGAAAACGATCGATTACTTCCGTAAGGAGCTGGCGCGATCGAACCACTCGCAGCGGAACATTTTCGTTCCCGAAACGACGGAGTATCGAAATTTACTGTGACCGTCCTGTGGCTGGGTGTGCAGATCCGTGGTGAATAAGCTCTAACGCGCTAGGCTTGCTCAGTGAAGTGATGTTTTTTCTGTTTTGTAGATAATCCTATTGGGTCATAGCTGAAAGAGGTGTAAATTTTTTTTATGTTAGTGAGAAGATATTGGAAAGCCCAGTTTTATACATATTGTACATATTTTCTAGTCTGGTTTTTGTCAAGCGTCGTGAAGCGAGGATGTCGTGTAATTAGAAGAAGTAGAAAACGATCTGTTGGAATAATGGAATGCAAAATAAAAGATGGAAAACTGAAATGCGATGTTTAAATTAAACACCTACTTATACTGGGGGACATTTAACGATTTGGCAACGAATTTACATGATACACAAGAGGTTATAAAAATGTCTATCTGATGTCCCTTACAATTATGTCTACCACTGTAAACCAGGCGCTATGCTGGCAACACTGCTTGTCACTGCGTTTGACATTCCATTACAAACAGTAAACAAACCTGCCAGCTGCAGATTGTTTTGCTTACTGTTGTTTCAATGCAAAAGTGCAGTTTTAGTTTTAGTACTACCGGTGAAGATTTAGTGATATCTTGAACACACGGCGGTGGCGGTTTAGTGCCTTGACACACACCCGAAGCCAGTGGTATCTTTCGCGCTTCGTCTGCATGGACCGCCGAGAACGATGAACGATCTGTGCCGGTTGTGTTTGAAGAAGTGCGAACTTTTCGGAATGCACATCACTTCCGCCGATGGTTTGCTGCGCAATGTGCCCAAGATGCTGCAAGAATGCATCTCGATCGAAGTGAACGACAGTGAACCTAACATGTTTTCGAAGCTTATCTGCAACGATTGCCTGTACAAGCTCGAGCTGTTCGCAGCCTTTCGGGAGCAGTCTTTGAAAAGCCAGGAATATTACTATGGTACGATACAGAAAGGTAATTAATAGGCAGATTTCAACTCCATTCGCGTTTTGCGTCTTTTGTTCCCAAGGTCTGGTACTCTACTACCAACAACCAACACCCTGCTCGTCGACCGCGCCAGTGATGGGTGCAGCGTGCGAGGTGTTTGGGATCGTGAATGATTTACAAACGGGACAGCAAGGGGACCCGGAACATCATACCGAGGATGACGCGCAGCACCATCAAATTCTGGCCGATATCAACTTCACCGGGAATGAGTTTATGATGGACGAAACGGAAAAGTCTCAGTTGAACAAAGACTATGATGACATAATCCGGAGCTTGGAGAAGGACGACCTCGATTTTACGACGAACGATGACGCTTTTCAAGTAAAATCAGCATTCATGGGCATCCACTTTCAGCGCATAAAGAATCTAACGTTAGTCCGGTTGTAGATCAAGAACGAGTTGGGAATGACGATTTCCAAAACTGCAGAACAAAAATACTGCCAAAACACCTTGAAGGAAGATCAGCAACAGCAACAACAGCAGCAGCAATCGCAGGATCACTCGCATCTGGAGCAAGACCATAGGGACAGCGGACGGGTTCTGCTCTCGGACACCGCAACACGATTAACGGACTGTTTTAATCCGTACGATGAGATTGCACAATCGATCGCAACTGATGGCACCTTACACCAGGATCAAGCACCCACGGAGGACGACGGAATCGATTACGATGATTTCGTTGGCATGGCAACGCCATCGGACGTCCATCAGGAAACGGTATGAACAAATATGCAGCCCACGAAACATTGGCCAACAGATTGAAATAATTATCTGCTTCCCCTTAGTCGATCTCTGACATCCAGGTACAGCATTTGATGGAAGATGTGGTCCAAGGAGAAGGTCTCGCCATGGTGCAGACTGAACCGTCGCAGAACGCGCAGTCAGTCATCGTATCGTCTACGGATGAATTGCTGCAGGAACAACCGATTCTCACGACGCTGGCCGCACAAGACACGGCAGACGATTTCCGACCGCAACCGAGTGAACCGGAAGCGCTTACCGGTCACACCGGGACTAGCAGCGATGATCTTCCTCCGGATGGCAAAACCTGTGGCGTGTGTTTCAAAACGTTCCGCAGCCGGCACAAGCTTAAGCGACACCTAAACACCCATCTGCGACTTGCACCGTTCAAGTGCACCTTCGACGGGTGCACGAAAGCATTCAAATCACGCATCGGCCTCGAGGAACATCTGGCGCGACACAACAACACGTTCGAGTACTCGTGTGACATTTGCTCGAAGGGTTTTCAAAACCGCAGTTACCTGACGGCGCATCGTCGTGCGCACAATACAGTGCGCAACTTCCAGTGCAACCTGTGCGGGCAGACGTTCAAAGCGAAACAGGCCATGCTGAACCACAAAAACCGCCACCTAGGATTGAAACCGTTCGCGTGCGATCACTGTGACAAACAGTTCACCACCAATCCGCTGCTGCAGAGACACGTCCTCGAGAAACACCCCGTGACCAGTGCCACGGAAGTGCGCTATCCGTGTGAAGATTGTGGTAAAAGTTTCACCTCGCGAAGCTACCTGAAGGTTCACCGAAAGATCCATCGGAACGAGCGTTCGTTCGTTTGCGAGGTAAGCCATCTGAGCGGTTTGTGGTTTGTCCCTTGTTCCTCCATTGCTGAATTGTTTTGTGTTTCTCGATTTAGATCTGCCAAAGAGGACACATAACGCGCGTTGATCTGGAGGTACACATGACGACGCACACGGGCGAAAAGCCGTACATTTGTGAGATCTGCGGCAAGGGGTACTCCCGACGGAACGCGTTGTACTGCCATCGGCGTACGCATACCAAGGAGCGCCCGTACAGCTGTGATATCTGTGGCCACGTATTTTCGCAGTACACACCATTGCAAGTGCACCGCCGAACACACCATGAAAGCGGAAAGTGGAAAGCACAGGTGTCATCTGAGGAAGCACCAGCACCACCACCACCACCACAGGACTTACGGTGCACGATCTGTATGATGTGTGACTTTGCGACAAAGTCCTCGTTAGAAGAGCACATTAAAATAAACCATTCGCGGTAGTGGTTCGTGAGTAAAACCTCGAAATTGTGTCGGATTATTGATTTCGATCTTACTGGGGCCGACGTAACTGCAAAAGAAGAGTTGTACCACAGGGTCTCGTTGTTTGAATCGGCCTCTATTTTCACGTAATGTTTGTCTACTTCCGCATGTACTATTCACTAGTTCCGTCAATTACGGGCCGCTTACAGCTACACGCTAACACAAACACCGTCACGGTCAGTCTTGTTTTGTAATCAATTTTGAGACAGTAAAAATGAACGCTTCCACACGATCCGTGGGTCTGCTGTCCTGTTCATCAAGATCCGTTCCGTTTTTCGCAATCGTCGCATCCCGCTTTCAGTGGCGAAACGGTATCTTGACGTACTCGGCTAGCTATGTTTTCTCGTCGATGCCTAGCACCTCGAACGGCTTCAAGTAGGGCAGTGGACGCTGTGGCCAAACACGTCGCTTTCGTAGCCCATCGCCGGCCCGCTCCAATCGCTTCAGCTCCTCCAGTATGGGAAAGATGCGCTGCTCGATGAACTCCCCCCCGTACGTCCACTGTGTCCGGCAGAAAGAACAATCAGTTACAATAACCCGTTTATTGAATCGCTAGAAGGGCACTTGTTGCCCGCCACTTACATGATCGTACGCCTCGGCCAGCGTAGAGGCCGCATTACGGGCCAGATTAGAGACCGAGTTCAGCAGACGATAGTTTTCACCGAGCAGATCGTCCACGCGGGCCGCGCTGCTGAAGTTGTGCCGAATGTTGTAGTCCGTCAGCCACCCGCGACGCTGCTTAGTGTCCTCGATGTACTCGTTCGCCTCGGTCACTAGTGTCGTGAGGCGCAACATGAACCGATAGATCATACTACCCGGAAACATGCAGCGTGAGAAGGTCACCATGAGCGAGTCCTTGTGAAGCTCCAACCACGCATGGTGCTCCCCGTTGGGTTCCGGGCACGTTAGGCTGCTGAGGATCGGGTTCGTTCGGGCGCTCACGTCAAAGTATCCCTTCGCTGCGGTCGACAAGCATACCGCCAGGCTGGGTAGAGCCGTCGGTAGCAGTTCGCACAGCACCGCAAAGTGATCGTACCGCTGCCAACCGGTGAGCGCTAAGCCTTGGAGTCCGTGCGCGAAGCGGTTCCCCTCGCCCTGCATCACCGCCAGCCACCGGAGCGTGTTCTCCAGATGTCGTCGAATCGGTGGCATCAACAGTCCCTCTCCGTGGGCACCCTTGAAAGCCGACGCGGCCCAAGCCGTTCCGAACACCGACGCGTACTTCTCCCAGGTGGCAGACTGTACGAACTTGTAGATATCTTCCGTGTACACCCAGATCATCGGCTCGACAAGTGGCCCAATGCCGGACGCCTGAAGGGTATCGAGCGAAATGTGCCGCAACATGTCGTCCCAGATGATGATGCGAAGTTTGGGCCAACGGCGGCGTACCAGCGAAGCTACGTTGTACACGTGATCGAGGAACAGTTGATCCTTGAGCCGGTGCCGGCACCGCGAGCACTCCGCCAAACGGTACACCTCGTCGCAGCCGATGTGGACGTGCGTCAGTTTCGGCGTTAGTCTTTCGATGTCTTCCCGGTGCAGAAGATTCTCGTTGTCGGCCGGGGTGTGATACTCGATCACTTGCCCCAGAAGCTCCTCCAAGAACGCCATCGACGCGTTGTAGCTCGGACAGAGGGCCTGCGGTGAATCGTCGACCTCGCGCAAATGTGCAAACTCATTCAGCTTCAGGGCGTACTCAAGGTGACCGAACGTCTGCACCAACGGAATCACGTTCAGCCCAAGCGCAAACGCTGTCTTCAGGATCTGCAGCAGCTCGTCCCGGTTGTAGGCGTTCCGGGCGGCCAACGGTGCCAGCGACCCCCCGTAGGGAAACATGTCCTCGTACTCGAGCAAAATACCGGTCGCACCGAGTGTCTTCAGGATAGGCAGCAACCGCCTCAGGTACGACACCTTCGGTGGGGCTCCCTTCAGGTCAAAGTGAACCAAGCGCTGGGCCGGAGGTCCCGGTTTACCGCCCGGACCAATTCCAGCAATCACTGGCACGCCCATTCGCTTCAGCTCATGCTCGTAATGGCTCTGCCTCTCGGCGGCTATACGCATTTCGTCCGAGATGTGTCGTAGCACCTTGCTGGCCTCATCTGCCCGACCACGGCCCAACTTTGGCTCGTGCTCAATCTGATGATCCTGCATGATCGTGTCCCAGTCGCCGGCGCGTGCTGCTGCAGAACTCAGTTTGTTAGTACCTCAGCGGTAGAGTATGGGAAATGCTTCTTACCCAGTGCCGGCTTTCCTGAAGAACCCGCTATTCCGCCAACATCCGAGCTTCCGGCGGAAAACAGAGTCGGCTTTACGAACTTAACGCCACCATTTGAGTCCTGCGAGGTGTCGCCAATGTAGGTCGGCGCACCTGCCCGCGATGCCGCAGTTCCGGTGTTGGCGGCCGTTTCGTAGAAACCCAACCGATGCAGCAGACTTTCGTGACGCCCGTGCGTGTGGCCAAGCATCAGTTCACGCAACGACACTATTTTGCCACCATTCTCCGTAATGTGGGTCGTGTACAGGAAGCCCCAGAACCACAGGACCAGCAGGAAAAGGAGTGCCGCACCGACGAAGAACAGCTTGCGGCGCCAGCAGACCATCAACAGGCGGGAATGCATTGTGAGCTGTCGGTTCTAAGGTTGACCCAGTTGAAGGATGTGCTTCCGGGTTGGGAGCCTTTTCTACTCCACCTAACGAATGGTACGAGTCGAAATATATTGGACTGCCAACAGTGGCTTTTAAGTTATAGATAGGATAATGAGCTAGAAAAAGTTTTTTTTTTAATTCCCGTTAGAGTCATGTGGGAATTCTATGTAAGTCTTTTAAATAAAAAAGGGAAGCATTCCTTAACTTTTTTCTTTTCAAATCCGTCCTCAGTTAGATACGAGGCGAACGAGTACCAGAGATTCTCGTTCGTTCCTTTCGCGATTCATTCTAGTGGGCTACCGTCCACCCTGGGCCGTTGGCAGAATGAAGCCTCACACACTCGAAGGGACCGGTACGACATTAATAATTTATAACGTGCGCGCCCCCAGAACAGTTTGCACCTCGTCGTAAAAAGAAACGGCCAAAACGCTCCCCTTGATGCACAATTCGCTTAATTTGTTGCATTCCGGGTAGGAGTGGAATTTGAGAAATTAAAAATTCATGTCACCCTTGACGCATGACTCGCGAAGGACTGTGAGCTGCGAGCGACCCGTGGTCCGCGCGCGCCGTAAAAGGGCTGTCGATTGTAGAATGTGTTTATTGGGTATTTGAAAAAATATGTGAATTCGCCACAAACTGTAAGGCGGGACGAGAAATCGTAAACCGGCCCGGCGGCCCCAGAAAAACCGGAAAACCGAGAAACATCAAAGTATCGACTCGAGCGTACACGACTCACCAAAGAGCAGGGAAGAATCCTCAAGGCGCAAAAGAATCCCAGTCGCGGAATTTCTGAATTTGTCTCCGTCCACACCGTGGACTTCAAAGATGTTTTCGAGGAGTGTTGCAAAAAAAGCGAGAAACAAAAATTGTGCCGAGATGATGATTAGACCTGTGTGACCCGGCTGTGTGGACCGATTGAGGTGGTTTGCCGCAATCGGTGATGGCTCTCTTTAACGCCAGCTCCTCAGGGGGATGGCCCTATAAAATCCCAGTCCCATTCAGGCGCGAAAGCACGGACGCCGAGGGCCACTTTGGGCGAACCATCTCCACTCAGGTGGTTTTCGTCGCTTCCGGCTAATAGCGGTGGATGGCGGAAATAGCTGTGCTTTGGCAAGGATTGGCCGGCAACTACCTGCAGAATGTGGGCTTGCCCGTTTCATCGTTTTGCATGCATTATTTACGAGAGCCATTATCTTGATGGCAACCATCTGCATACTTCGGGAGCGATGGGAGGCCCCACACGGGTCAGGTGATTGGTTTAAAGTGTTCCGTAAGGGGAGAATCCAGTTCCTCACTCAAGGTTAGCTTTTAAACTTTTACACACACACACACACACACAATGCGGGTGCAACAATGCTCCTCTGATGCTCCGTGTAGTTTTGTGGAGATTTTCTCACCTATTTCCGGTGCGTCCTGCGAATGTCGGGAAGGTGTTCTATGCGCTACATTCGCACCGGGCTTGAGCCATCTTTTCCAGTGGTCTTTGTCTTTTTTCTTGTCTTGCAACGAACGCCAATACGTCGTCTCGTTTCAATTGGCACGAAGTTTCATTCCCCGAATACTAAAACACTCATCAAAATGAGTCCATTAAACACTCTGCAGCACTTTTCAACATTTTCACTATTAAACAGTTCTACCTTTCGCAAGCAAACCCCGCAAGAGACACACAAAAACACGGTGGGGGCCCGGGGCACGGGCCAAGCAAAGGACCAAAGTGACCGACGTCCACAGCTTCGAAGCCAACAATCGAATGAATGTCCCACGAACGATGAACGGCCGCTTTATATGGATTGCCCCAGCGAGAGAACGCGGAATCTCAACTCCATCGCGCGACGAATCCTTCCGCTAGAGATGGCGCGTTTTTTCTTTCACCAGAAAACCAGAGTTCATCCGAAATTCCGTTTGTTGTGTTACAAACCGCGTCGCTTGTCAGGTGGCGCGGTGGCCTCAGTGCGCCGAATCGCGCCGGCCGCGGAGAGCCACCGCGGGGGGCTCGGAAATGCAGATTGAACTATCGAAAGTGCCCACTGTGGCCCCAAAAAACCGTTCCCCCGTTTCGGGATCTTCGAGGGACCAAAAATCCGGCAACCCGACGATGACCCGACCCGACGAACAGCAGATACATGAGATAACAGATTTGACAAAGATAATAAAAAATTCACAAAACTTTTGGATGAAAGAACGTGGGGTCTTTACTATTTTTGAATGCTTGAAGGTTTATACTCGTACATTATTCAAAGTATCACAATTTTTTTGCTACATAAAAATTAAAAACTGTAAAACTGAAACAAAACTGTAGTATCTATGCTCCACAATGGTTAAGTATCTCGCTAGTGATCCGGTTCCTTTCATTTACCGCTGCTACCGTTGGAGCCACCATTGACTGTCCAGATTAATTGGGTATTCAAACTCGTTATGCTAGTCAAACAGACTACTGCCATCATTCGATTTCACGTTTACACTGCAATCGGACTGACACGATGACCCAACAGGATCTGCACGAGCAAATACTGTGTTACGAGTCATGTATGCGATCTCGAGACTTTGCCATCCTGCCGATCCACGCCACTAGGGCTACTAGGGCATAAGGAAAAGTTTCAACGGTTTTCCATCCGTTCCATCATAGATTGCAAAAAACCCGGCATGTTTAGAGGGTGGCCAGTTTTTCAGACGTTTCTGATTGCGCGGAAGATAAATTAAATCATTGATGATGGTGGAGTCCATGCACCTGGGTACACGTTCCCCTTTTTTCGGTTCAAATAGATTTCTGATAGCAGTCAATTACTAACACGGTTATGCTGCTGCCAAGAGCTGCAAATATGATCGATACCTAAGAACAATAGTGCATCCGCCTCCCTCAAATTGCACGTACCGACCGATAAACATTGATTCATCAACGGCGCGACATAACGCCGTCGCCGGGATTAATTAGTGAACGTAATTCTCCCCCGAGCCAGCTTCTGAGCTTTCTCGTTCACAGCAAGCTTTCGATAGGGAAAGAAAATGGCAAGAAAAACTGACTGGAATGCGTTCGGGTGTGTGAAAACGGGTTAGACTGCTCATTAAATATGTTCCGTCGAGCGATGCTAATCGGACGGATTAAAATGGGCGATATTGTTGGTGGCGTTTATCGGTTCATGCATTGCTTGCTGGAGTGTTCTGATAAAAGCGCCCAGGGTATTGGTAGCAGGAGACACAAATAGTCAAGGTTTAGTAGAGGTGTCGAGGGTCGCCATTGGCATATCAATTAATTGTTCATGACTAAATAATTACTGACGACTTTCGCAGACAAATTTGCTGTCCTGACTTTTAACTGGAAACGGAAACCGTAAAACATTTTGATTACAAATAGTTTGCTCACCTTGTGAATAACGGGTTATCATTTTTAATTTCCTCCCGACCCAAAGATTTTGGTCGTTCCTGTTCGCTTACAGCTTGTCTGTAGGTGGTGCTTCAGCGCACTGCACCTTGTTCATATTCATCCCGGAGGGATTCGAACCAGACGTGTCTGCACTAGAGCAGTCCGGTGTGAGGCCGACGGATGCCAACTTTAAACGCCCAGACTGTAAATGCATTGCCGACCAAATCTATCAGCAACGAAAGGCAACTTCATGGGTTTTCGAAAAAACATTCTTACCCATCGTTGGAGGTCACAAAACTGAACGGTATAGATAGCGGGGCCTCCAGCCGGCAAAAAGGAGTGGAATTTTCTCAACTGCAGACCACGCTGCGAAACGAATAGAACAGGTACTTCTCGCGGTACAAAATGTGGCTCATCAACCGGAAGGAGCGTAATGTCCACGCTGGACCCACAGTCCGTCATGGTAGGGCCACGATTGGCTAGCAACTGAATAGAGCCACCTTTCGTTCTTTTCGAAAACTATGCGTTGGTCCTGTGTTTGTCCGGCCAATTAAGTATTGCATGAGGTGGAGCACAGGGTTTGAAAGCGAATTGGCTCGAAGAAATTACCGGCGGCGCCACGCGGTACATGTATGGTAATGTTGCGTGATGTGTGGCAGTAAATCGGATTGATTTTAAAATGTTCCACTATGCATGCGTGGACGTGGCCGACAGGATATCGCGCGAATTCCGAACCACTTGCTCCACTGGGTATCGAGCGAACAATAGCAACATAGAAACGTTATTAATAATCCAATCACAGGAATGAAATGCATAAAAAGTTGGATTGACATTCTGAACCAGAGCTTTGCATCATTTTATGTTATTTAAATTTCCAAAAATGTCTTATTAAAATAAATTTAAATGTACTTTAGTAAATAATTTCCCCTTTTCAAAAATAATTCCGTTCCCCAAAATTTCCGCAAAGGGCAGGAATTACTAACGGCGATGATTGAATCAGTATCAGCATCGTACTAATCAGCCAATACTTGGCCACAATGCGATTTACTCCCATGCTTCTACTTTTACAGCAAATCAAACTACACTTTAATTTGTTTTACATTTTTATTGTCGTATTTCAGTACAACAACGGTAACACTTACTACCAACCGCATATCAGCTGCCTACTTTCAGTATAAATTCCCCACTGCTTTGGTCCATACTTTTCCTTTTCCAAACTCCTTACGAAGGCTAATATAAATTTATCAAGATTGAATCTCTTGATTTTGCTTTTGGGCTTCGAATTCACGTTGAAGCGCTTATCTATTGGTATTTGCGTGATTTCTCGAATTCTTTTCGCCTGCCCGCAAGGCACACGCCGAAGTGAAATGCGCCCTTTACTTATAATTCGTCTAAATGACCCAAACGACACGAGGATAGGGCGTTGCACCTAATTGGGCCAAACACGAGTCACCACGCGACACTATTAATAGGAAGGGTGCTACTACTACAACCACAACGCACCAATCGGAAAAGGATATTTTTAGATCAGTTTGCCGACGATGTTCGTTAGTGGCGCTTGCCGCTTGTTTACTCGCCGATCGATGCAAACGCTACCGGTAACCGCGTTTTCCTATCCGGATAAATCCTGCTTCCTTATCCTTACAATGTCCATTCGCTATAGAGAAGCTCCGCTTCTACTGTTTTTATGAACTTTGTGGTAGAAGTCTTCGGCAAACTTCTCGTTGCATCATAGCTTTCCCTTTTGCTTACTTTTCGGTGCCACCGTGCTTGGCGCCGGAACCGGATCGTCCGTCGGTTCCGGTATGAGCTTTTGCACCCAATCGATCACGCGTAGTAGTTGATCTTTCTTGATCTCGTGCAGTGCCGTACGGTGTGGTACAAACTGGCCGCGTACACCGAGCTTAGCTAGCTCGTCGAATGCCGTTTGGCCCCATTCTATCGGTACGAGCGTGTCGCGTTCACCGTGCATCATCAGCAGTTCCGGCAGCCGGTCGTCAGGCGATACGCAACCGAGAGAATCGTACACTATGCTTCCGGTGTTAAGGAATGATGAAATCGCAAAAACACCGCCCAAGTCGCGGTTTAGGTGGTACGCGGTGTGTAGGGCCAGAGCACCTCCCATCGAAAAGCCACCGATTATGATGCGTCCGAGCGGCACTCCAGCAGCCATCTCACGCACCAGCAGCTCATTCACGGTGTCGTAGATCGAGGCCAGCGAAGTGCGGATCTCGGGACAGTCCATTTCGATGCGCTTCCGATTGAACCATACGTTGGAGTTCTCACCACCCATCGGTGTGTAGGGCTGGACAGGAGCGGTCGGAATGATGACCTTTATGTGCGGGAACTCCATATCACGACCGAGCAGAAAACGAATCCACTCCGTCAGCCCATTGCCCGTATCGCCTGCAAACGGGGAGTAGCGCGCGGTATTTGAATTTTAAATTAATTTTCTTCGGGCCATCGGGGTGGGTCACAAATTTACATAACACTCACCGGATCCGTGCAAGAATATCAAGGTTCCGACGTGCTGCTTCCCCGTAGGGTTGAACACTTTCTCAATCAGTCTCATTACGTTTGGCTGCTGTGATCCGCTGTCCGCTTAGTATTAGGATATCACAGACGAAACTGTTCTCTCGACAGATTGAACTCACTCCGTAACAAATTACGCTTTAGTTGCCACCACGGCGAACTCGTAAATGAACGTTAGCCACGAAATATCTAATCGCAGTTTATCGGCAAACCATTTGACAAAAAAGGTACAAAGTGTAAACAAACGTTAGTCGTCACTCGGTGC
The DNA here is from genome assembly GCF_943734635.1 of Anopheles cruzii. Classification (NCBI taxonomy): domain Eukaryota; kingdom Metazoa; phylum Arthropoda; class Insecta; order Diptera; family Culicidae; genus Anopheles; species Anopheles cruzii. The sequence continues at coordinate 23,481,293 of NC_069145.1, forward strand.
GCAAGGTAACTAATGCTGTAGGTGTGCAGGGCTTGCAGGGCTGCTGCACACCCCAATATCTAGTTACTTTGGCATGCTTTCGTTCACGGTAATCACAGGAATTTGAATTTAAATCATATTTCCTATAAAAAGAATCTATTGATATAGTGCGATTTGGCATGCCTGTTCTAGGAACCTTTCGAAGTAAATGAGTGGATATAGCACCAGAAAAAAATTCAGTAAGCATGGGTCTGTTGAGAACCTTTTATTACAAAATAAATAGACTTAAATATTACTGCTTCATTAAAAATGAAAGAGACACGTTCGATGTTGGTCTACTAAAAATATGCATTGTCTGTCACGAAAGAAAAGTAAGGTGATGGAACCAAAAAACACACATAAACCACGAGTTTTCACAGCAGTAGCGCCGTGAATCGGTGTAGATCATCCGTTTCCATATGACTAGAATGTGTGCTGGCAGCGAAGCTGGAAGACCGGTGTTCAACCTGTCCCTTGGTGCTGCACCGTGAGCTTCTCAGAAACGAGTAATTTTATTCGGCGAGAGAGAGGTCAGCGAGTCGGAACAACTGTACGGATTGGAGATGCCATAGAAGTTCGGTGCAATGTGAGTGACGTTGCTGGAGTTGGTTTGAATAATTCCGTTGCTGATAAGACCATGGTTGTTGGTGCCGTTGATGGTGGTGGCACCATTTTCCTGGCGCAACCGGCTACGCTGGCCACGCAGTGGCAACGTTGGAATTTCACTGTTGGCCGCGTACGCTTCGTCGAGGTCCTGATCCATGATGAAGCTATCGTCGGTTGGTGATCGCTGTCGCATTGCCGGATTGACGCACTCATAGACACTCTGCAAAGAGGAATCCCATGGTTAGCAGATTAGAAAAGATAGATTTCTGGTTGCCGTAACCATCAATCAGTTACCTGTTCGGAAATGTACTGATTTGCTTGAGCAAATGCCAACGATGTCAACGATGGAAGCGCTTGTACCAAATCTGACCTGGCAATGCCACGCACCATCAGGAAACAGCGCGGAATCATGATACCGACCAGAACCGCCAAAGCAGTGGCCACCATCCCGAGTGAGACGGCCGCTTCGCGCCACTCGTAGCCAAACATGCACAGCGGAATCCACACGGTCCATATTACCAGACAGAGCACCGATCCGGTCACCAGCAGCAAGCCTTCCCGGTAGTTGCGCTGGGAGCGGAAAATGAACGGTGCCAGAAAGATAAGTGCTATCAGCAAGATCCCGTCGTACGCAATGACCGCCCAAAACCAGTGGCCGTAGTAGATCTCGCTGCAGGAAATGTTGTGTGCGTTCGCTTGCAGCACGATCACCAGCTGCGCCGACAATCCAAACTGTACGAGCGTACTGAAGCCACAGATTACACTCTGGATGTAGCCGTTGATGTGTGACAGGAACCCACCTTCGCTGCCGATCGAGGCAAGCATGATGGCGCGGCACAGAAGCAACGAAAATGTCATACAGTAGCACACCGAAACGAGGAAGATCTTGACCGTACAATGCGCGTTCCAGGTGTGCAAGGTGTCTGCCCGATGGCCACCGAGCTCTGTTGCCTCGCCGTAGCCAGTGTACTCGAGGCTGAACGGAATGAACGCCGCGAACTGTACGATCAGGCTAACTAACAAAAGAATACTGCCCAGAGGATGACCCTCCAGTATGTCGTCCATGCAGACCCGCACCAGGAGGAAGATCAGTATGGCAGCGCACAGCAGAATGCCGAGCGATGACACGGTCAAACCGGCCGCCACCCAGGCTTCCATTTTGAGCTGCCACGACATCTCGCCAAATATCTCTGTAACATCGCGGCCGTCATAGTAGATCGGCCTATGGTGCCGCTCGATAAAGTCCGGATGCCGAATTTCAAACTCCTTCGCGCAGTAGAAAATCGCTCCCAGCGTCGCGGGAACGTCTGTGTTTTCCGAAGAGCGCTGGGGAATGGTGGTATAGTTGGTGATCACGTTCGAGCTAGCCACCAACTTCATCTGGCCGAGGGATTTCATGGCAGCGATAACGTTGGCTCCGTTCAGATCCGCCAAACGTGGCACGACCTTTTGTCTCAATTCCACCGCCATCATCTGGGTCCCGTTTAGTAGCTGAAGCTGTGCTAACACTTCCGAATGTGACCGTTTGGCGTGATACTTCCAATTGTTCAGACACTCGATACTAGCGTTCAGGCACTCCGTTCCGGTGCGATTCAGAAGATCGGCCACCTCCAGCAGCAGTCCACCTTCGGCGAGGAGATCCGATCCTCGTAGTGTTGTCCCGTACCGATCGGACGAGTAACCCAGTATGGTCACATTGACGGCACTCTCCGTTATCACGTACGCCGAGGCAGGAACATCTTTAAACGAACGAAGGATTGTTAGAGTTGCACAACTTTGGCCGAACGACACGAACGTTTGCTTACCGGCAACTTGCCACTGTTCCCTTCCGCTCAACACAAGCACAACGGTACCGTTGGAAGCGTAAGATCGGATCGAGGGTTCCAGCCCGAGAAGTATGTAAATGGTGTCGCTGCTAGGAATGCTCTCCAAGCACAGATGCTCGTGCCGGCAAATGGCACCGAACTTGGTGGCTAATTCGGCCGATCCTGAACGAATCACTGCGGAGGAGTTGAGGCTTGTCCACGGTAGCTCGTACAGCAAGTGGGCAGCCTTCGTGAAGAGCATATCGTATGTGGACGGGAGCGGGAAAATATTGTAGTCTAGCGTTTCCGAGAGGAGCCGCACTGCGGGCCATATGTGGGAACTAACGAAGATCCCTATCGTGTTGGTGGAGCATTCTTTCAGATAGTTTACTTCCTGCTGTAGTATCCGCTGACTGAGGGATGAGTTCAAGAGATGAATTATGTTGAGGCCTGAAAAAAGTTTAAAGAAAATGTATGATTGAATTGAGTTTGGCTGAAATCAGTCAAAAATGTAGACCACCAACAATAACTGGAAATAATTAATAAAAAAAAAACAACCGATCAAATGTTACGATTGAGAAATCCAATCCGATTAGAATCCCATTAGTCTAGTTCTAAAATAAGTGAACGTAACTACCTTCGAAACTCATCGAATATAGCGTTAGTGGCATACATTCCCTACTTATGAAAGCTTATAATTGAAGGAATAATAAACGTGATGCAAATTTCAAGGCCAATAGCCCTCTAGAAAAGGTACAACAGAAGGAGACCCAAATGAAGCTAAATAACGTGTTGGTTGCTGCCCTCAAATGGTGACCCACATGAGCGTGGTCCGGTACCATTTCAACCTCATTTCATATTCCTCACACTTACCTAGAACGATGTCCTCGCCGACCAGTCGCAGCTCATTGATACGATCGATCGCCAGCACCGCAGCTCCGAAATCGTCCATTTCGACGATGAAGGTCATCATTAGGTCACCGGGTAGCCGGAGGACTCGATAGCCATGCTCTTGTGCATAACCATCGACATACGCGCTCAGCCCATCCGATGTGGGTTCCGCATCTGCTCGAGCTCCGCGCGGGTACTTCCGGTGCTGATAATCACCAGATATGTCGATAAACGGACGATCCGGGCACTCGAAGACCTCGTGGTCGCCGTCGGCTGATGGTGTGGACGATGCCGTCGTGTCTTCCCACTTCTCACCATTCTCGTCGCCTGGTAGACTTCCGATTGACGGTTGCAAACTATTGGCGGCAGCTGTTCCGTCGTCGATCGACCGGGGCTCGATCGGTAGCGACCCTTGCCGGTCGAGTGTGTCGTCCTCGTCAGTATAGCTCCGATCCGCTGATACATCCGGTTCGGAAGGCGACGTTGTTTCGTGCAGGTCATCGGTCGGGTGAGCAACCAGTGGCGGAACGGCCGATAGAACCGCTTCACTGGAATTATTCTTCGGGGCGGAACTATCAGTAGTTACGGCGGTTGCCCGCGCACTGAAATCTAATGTCGTTTGTGATGCTGTTGCCGCAGCGGAACTGGTTATCACTCCTGTTTCTGTTGCTGGTTGTTCTACCGTTACCGGTGGCGGCGGAACATCCAATGGTTCGGAAGAAGCCAACCGACCACTCACGCAAGGCAACCCATAGCATAAGATCGCCACCAAGGCTGGAAGGAAATGGATAAAAAATGCATATAATATGTTACAGAAGGTTCGGTTCCGTTCCATTGTGCAAAAGCGCCTCCAATAAACGTCCCCCAAACGGTTTATTGAACACTGGGCCCAGCAGGGCAAATGTAATAAAACAGTTAATTCTCTGCGCTCCTCAAAGGACATTCGAATTTCGAAGCACACGTGTCCCGGTTGTTACCGGTTTATTTTTATTCTGTTCTGCTTTCTTCCAAGGGGCCCGGTGCCTAATCGAGGGTGTAATTGAGACGGGAGTGTTTCTCTCTCCCCGACCGACCGACCAGCGACCCCGTGTATCGGTCATTATTGTAGCATAAGGGATCCGACACATCGGTAGACACAAGACATTAGCCTGCGTGCGTTCTGCGAGCCGTGACGCTCCTTTACTGTTGGGTAGGGCCGACAAAGGTGAACCGCGTTCGCCGGAGGTGCACACGGTTCAACAACCACTCAGTGCAGTGCGTGGTCTAAACGGTGTTGCGTTCGTTGGGAGGCCTAGTCATAAATTAACCGATGGCAAACGAACAAGTCTCGCACCAAACGCTGATGGGCAAGCGATTTATGGTGCGCTTTGGTTCAATGGTTTTACAACGCAGTATGCTCGTTGTACAATTTTTATAAATGTTTAAGAAAAGTAAGGAATATAACAGGGCCAAATCAAACAACTGCTCCATGCAAACGGCAACCAGCTTTGCTCCCATTCCCAGCCACTGAGGTGAAGATCCAACAGTGCCGGCATAATGATTTGTTAGATCGCAATCGGCGCGATCGGCAGCAAAACAGGAAAGCGTAACTAAAGAAGCTGTAGACCGCGTGCTTACAATCTGCAGATTGTAACACCTTGATTATAGCTGAGCATAACAATCGTTTGGAACCGAATCGATGCTACTGAAAAGCGTCCATCCATAACTCGATCGGGGGCTCACGAACACCGGCACCCGGGACGTGGGGAAAGTGACGACTGTGAGATTAGGCAAAGTAAGTGAGAAGATAAGAAAAGTAAGGCACATCGTCGTTAGTCGTTAACATCGACGCTTTTCTCTTCCTGTGCAATTCAATCGTTAAGTCCGCAGATTCATTTCTGGGGTGAAATTAACCATTCCAATCGATATTTCTACGAAACCTCGAATTAGATCGCATCTCATTTATATCTTTGCGATTCCAAATCACCAATTAAAATGGTAAAAACCAGTTTACAACAAGTCTGCTTTTCATTACTGAATACACATTTTTACATGTTCTTTAAATGATTTTTTTCCTAATACCCCTCGAATCACAACGCAATCCAATTCTTCCATGGTTCCATAAAAGATAGAATCTTAATTTTAATTTTTTCAAAGTATAAATTACTTGTGAAAAATTCAAAAGATGGTACAAAATAAACTCTTTTCTTCGATATAATATGAGAATTCATGTTAGCACAAAGTACCAAAAATACATTACAATCGTCATGTGCAGGGTGGTGAGAACAATGAAATTCCCGCCAAAAGGCGCATTTCTTTGTTTTGCTTGATTAAAATCAATTTTTGTTTTGTTACGAAGCACATTGCGAACCCAATCTAAAAAGCGTCCAAATAGCTGCTTGGGAAAGTTCTGCCGGCGCGCAGAAAATGTTTACGCCCAGAACACGTCAGAACATAACATTGGCACCGCCGGCGAGTCGACAACATGCCCGAAAGTGGCAACCAACGTGCGATAACGCACCCGGGCAGAACCGAAATGTTTCCAGTTTTTGTTTGGCCCTCCGCAAAGCATCTTCAGCACTGTTGTCGGCCTAATCACTTACCACCGATAAGACACGCAACTTTAGGGCTGCTCGGTTGCCAGCACTTTCCACGAGCCATTACCGTGGCCATTCGGGACGGGGCCGGGCGTTGTTGACCGACTTGTCGGTGCGACGATCTGCGTATGCTGGTTGCACTACTGTGACGGCCACTTTCGCTCATTAAACCCTTCGCCGTCGAGTCGATCGCGTTCTCGCTTGCAGTTAGCGTCCGATCGATGGGACACATTAATGTAGCATTTCGCAGAGCAATAGCCGTTTTGAAACACTCGGACAAACAATTACTGGACAATGGAGGTGCGGCCACCGTGTTACGCTAATCACATTCCGGATCGGATCACACACAGAGCGTAAAACAGATAATCACTTCCAGTATTCGGGTTTCACTTCGAAAGTAGGGCGCACACGCTGCACTTTTACGCCATCAACAGCTAATGCCTAATGTGGGGCCGGTTAAAGAATGCACATTTTAAGCAATGGAGTAACTTTCCACGCATCACTAGGCCGCGTGGTATACGCGGAAGATTTTTAATGCTCGTTAGCGATCGTTTATGTCACTGGGAAAGTGCTACCGAAACACGCTTTCAACGGCCACGAGCGCACTGTCCTCCGAATTGAGGTCATAGTTTGTAAACCATGCCCGAATTAATAATTCCACACACTCTGCAGCGGTTGTAGAACCACTTCACAAGCCCACGATTCACCCCTTGAGATGACGAGTTCGAGGTATTTCGCGCCCTCGCTTCAACGGTTATTAGTCTCGGCTTGCTTTGACCCTGCGCACGTGGTGATATGCGACGACGGCAGCCGCGTGTGCTGTGTGTCCTAACGGACCGGGCGATGGTAAACAAATGGACACACTGCGCGACGAGCAGCGGCACGGCTTCCCAGCGGCCACCAAAGTGGTTCGTGGCACACCACGCTGAACAACGAGGGGAACTGGCGTTACGAGGCGTGTTTGCTGGCGTTTATCGAGGCGGAACCAAAACACCAAGCAAACCTTCTTCCCAAAACATAAACCATAAGCAACGCACGGACCCGCTGGCGTTGGGTTTCATCATAAGCTTTTCGGTCAGCCCGGTTATGGAGGTTCGTTGACGAAATGTTGAATCGATGCGCCGGGAGGCTTCTCCTAAATTTACTTCCTCTACCGAGTGTTCGCCAAACAGACGGAAGGTATACTGTTTGAATTCAAAAAACGTTATCGTTACTTAAAGTAATTTTTTGTTACTTCCCAAGCAAACCGTTACACCAAATAATAAAACACCGACTGACTGACTAAGGTGTCAAGTTAAGTTTTATAAACGATCCGCTCTCCGATACTTGTGTGCGACAGCATTGGTCAACTGCCCTTATCACGCTTTTAACGCACCACTAGCGAGAAATGTAGTGCCTCTACAGCGCACACAACCTAGAGCCAGTTCGTCGTTTGCCACTCGCAGTACTCTCCGCCCTATTTAATAGGATGACGGATATTGTCGCTAGATAATGGTTTCGTTTTATTTTTGTGGAAATTCCTGGGAATGCCACTGACAATTTGCTGTCAAGCTAGGGGTGAGCGACAGATGTCCGAGATAATGATAGTGGTTGTGCGTCCGCACCCACAATCGGCAGGATGTCCAATGCAGGCACCCTTTTCGGCACCCGAACCGACGAGGACGAAAAGAAACAGGGTCCAGGTGTGTCCTGCTGGTACGCTTGAGGGTACACCTGGTAAATCAACTCGACCGCCTGAATCGTGGCCGACGGGCAAGGTAAATCGTTTCCGGTTCGCCGAGCGCAATGCTAATGCCCTTGAGGTGATGGTGCCGCGCGTGAGGGAGCACAATGATCTTCCGCCGCGACAAGCGAGTGATTTACACCGCCACCGCCAATGTGCGCGCTCCGTTCCCTTTCCCCGCGAAGGTCGGTGGAAAAGTCTTGTTAAACTCCGTCTGGGCCATAATTATTTTGAACGCAATTCCAACCACAACCGCTCTTCAGCTGTCGGGATCCAGGCGCCATCGACGGATTAGATTGTTGTGGTGGTTGTTGGGGCCGGTGCCGGTGCAGCAGGGCGGCCAACTATTGTGAACACGCACACACTTCGCTTCGAGCACGGCTTTGGCACGATTGATCGATAAAACGATAAACTTGGGCTATAGGGACACAAACGCACCAGTGTTGCCGCAGTGTAGTTGGGGATAGAACTGCTGTACCGATCTGCTCTGGACTTCCTCTCGACTCCCCAGGCACGTACACCGCACACTGAGGACCGGACGGAATTAGTGCCCTGCCTAGAACCCGGTCGTGACTAGTTACGTGAGCACAGAAAATGGCCGATGTGTGCACAACCAACCAAAGCCACCTCATAATCCGGTTACCATAACAATGGCGAACGACGCACCAGGGCCAAACAAACCGACGGCGGAATGGCGCAAAACAAAAAAGGAACGGAACGCGCTCCCGACTGGCAGGGTGACAGAATACAACCGGTGGTGGACAGGTCGCTTCTTTTTGGTGCCGTGCTAGTGTTGCGTATGCCTCCACATTGGCACTATTGGTTGCCCGCGCACCGCACAACGGTACTAACTGCTGACAGAGGTCGTGGCAAGCCATGTGCTCTGCGGTGCGTCATGCTGAGTCGAAACTTGCATTTAGTACTTCGTTTCTCTGTGGGAGCCGACGAGGTTGTAAAATCACTCCTTATGCAGCTCGACGCGAAAGGGAAGCCTTACGCCGAATCTGTCGATCACAGTTTCTAATCGCATAGACCAGACGGGCATAGGAGTACTTGCGGGATTGCCAGGGTATTAAATGTACGCCCGCTGCATACAAAGTTACACCGTCATAAATCTCAAAACGAAACTCCGTAACCGGTCAATGGGATCATTGTACAATCATACTACCGTCTCACCTATTACCACACTCAAACAATACGTAATGCACGGAAAAGAAGTTCCCGAGAATTGGCAGGAGAGAACACATTAATACTTAAGGCTCCTTTCGGGTACTAACATCATGTCGAGGGTCGCCCACAAACAAAGGTGGGTGAGTTCATGCCCCTTGACTGTGATTTGTGGTTCCTGCCAAAACTTAAATCAATTCTTGTAAGCATCACCGCAATATGCCTTCCACCAGCTAACGAACTGTAACGCTTTTCAAGCGACTCAATTACGTTACGCCAAAAACTATCGAGGACGGCGCGTCTTTATCACCTCACAGCTTTATTATCTAACGAGCACTGTTTGGCGGATTGACCAATTGCTATTGGTCTTGGGCAAACTTTAGGCGACACTCCGAACACGATCGCACCGCTGTGCTCAGCCTCTGGCTTGGCTTGATCAACCCCGTCGTCACGCTCTGGTGGAAAACCCGCGTCCAATGTGCGCACCGACGTAGCGCGTAAACGAAACTGAGGGCGTCGGAAGTTGGGGCGCCTCGTGCGGTGTTCAAGGTTGGAAAAGCCGATCGCAAATCGTGCGGGGCTCGCGGAAAAGTGTCTCACGCGAAACCGAAACACGAACACGACCGAGCACGGCTCGGCATGTTTTGGCCACCGACGGTTGCCAACGTGACGCTCCGATTGCGATTTTGGTCAAGAATTCAGAAATTCTCTAGAGAAAGCGAATGAATGGCGGCTACTCGGGTAGAGGGACTCGGAACGTATGCGAATCATAAAACCTAGATCATGAGTGCACTAAATGCACTGTCAGTGTTTGCATGGCATGAAAATAGTGCTGGAGGATACTAAATTGCAGCCACTTACCGTCCAATAGTTTTCGTTTCCAATGCTCCGTTTCGGACACTGAAATAGAGACTCACAGCGTTCGATACGTTGTACAAGCTTGTATTTTATATTCCTCAATGTTATAACAATTCTCTCGGTAGGTTCGCTAGCCCTTGTATTCTGTACGTCAGAAGTTTTAAGATAGACACGGTGTCGGCAGATACTTTTGTTGCCGATATCGCATACTTTAGAGTGATGTGTTGAAGGTGTGCCAAGGTATTTGGACGAATAGTTTAATTTCTGGCTTCGTCTGACATAGAGACTGGATAGATGGATTGGAAATTTATTGTTAACTCCCTGCTCGTTCGTTGCTACTACTGCATGTTACATATACGCCCTGGAATGCAGCTTTATTTGCATCTTCATCTTTTCAACGTTTTAAGACAGTGTTGTAGATGATTGGCTCGTGACGCTTCCACCAATAAGCCAGTTCCTTAATTTAATTGTCTAATACTTTGGTAAAGTAAGAGGATGTCTAGCTTTGTAATATTTGAGTATCAAAGTAAAGAACAAATGTATGAAAACGTTCGAAAAAATAGTGATAGTTTCGCACTGTAAAAATAAACTTTTCTATAGTTAACACCATCAAGCAGAACTTTGCGTTTCTATTAACAAGTATCATTGTTTTCAAGATCTCTAAACACTGTTCTAACTTGACCCACAAGCATAGAGTTATCCAATTTTCTAACATGGATAGGTTCTTGCGCCAGATCCACTACGAAAATGAGAAACGTTTGGGTTCTTGAAATTTTCGATGCAGTAGTTTTGTCTCATTGAGGCCAGTCAACTGTATCGTATAACTGTAGCATCATTTCTACTTCCAGACTCCTAATAAATATTATTTCATCATTGCACTTCGTCTCCGAATGATGCAGGGGCGGTTATTAATATCAATTTCTTTGTAACATGATGCGCTGGGTAAACTTCCAGCGCAGCAGCTTCGACTCAGTACTGCCAGTCCATGCCAAAAAAAGTTAGTAAATCATTCGACGGGAAAAAGCCGAAGGAAACAGGAGTAGCTTGATATGTCGAGGGTACACTTTCGCTAATGAGAAAAGTGCATCAAACAAACCCGATTATCGATGCCACCTGGTAGACGGATTGCCAAACCGTATCGTTTGTAGTTTGAAACATTAATTCAACAGACATCGTTATCATTAAATTTCATTACAGTTAAGCAACTCACTGACTCGGCAAGGCGCAAACTCGACCAAATTGATGGATTATAGTGTGAAAAACTTAGCCCCATTAACATCAAACCTACCATTAAAAGCTACTTGTAACGAGTGCATAGAGTTTATGTTTTAACGCAAGTAGTAACACATCTCGCAAACCATCATCCAGCAATCCAGCATCCCGCGCGGTTCCCGAGTGAGGCAGCGGTGCGCCCCTCACTTCGATGCGCTACAGTTGATCATATTACAAAGCAATTGATTGAAACACTCGTTTTATTTAAGATCCGTTTCGTCGTCCAACAGCTCGTCGACGTCCTTCTCCCAGTTGGTGTTGCGCTCGTTGCTCCCATCGTTAACCAACTCGTAGTCCTGCAGTTCCGCTTCCAGATCTTTTTCCCATTGTTCCTCTAAAAGTACGAATAACCGATCGTTAGTGGACTGAGCAAGCAGCAGCAAGTGTTAGTCTGCACGAAATGGTGCATCGTGGGCCGGCCAATCCGACCCAGTCGATCGATAGAAACGGAACAAATAATTAAAACGTGTCCAAAAATCATAACTTGCCAGAGTTCGTTAGTTTCGTTACAAATCATCAGTAATCGCTTGGAAACTATAAATGCTTTTGCTAACAATGTGGTTATAATGGTGCCGAAGGCTGTGTGCGAACCTAAGACGGGTTTCGATGCATTTGTGGAGTGTGTCAAATTAAATATGTAAGGTAACTAAACCGTTCTGTGGCCTTACTGAACTATCTTGAGAATTAACACCATCGAACGTCGTTGGTGGCTTTCTTTCAAATTGACGGCTTGGCGTATCGGTGTTTGACGCTCTCCCGTCTTCGCTGCTCAATACTCAATCACACAATGCCGCGTTTCGCTTGGTTTGAATCAATAATTGCCTTAAAATTTATTTTCTCTATACAGAATAATCGTCTCCGTGTGTAAGGTGTTCACTATTCTGTGAAATCGTGTGTCGTGTGTGTGCAGCAGTGTCAATATATCGTTGCTGTTAGTTGCTGTTAATGTGTATGGGATGTGAGTGGTTCAAGTGTTCTCCGTCGCACCCATTTTGGTTTTCTTCCATCACGCCACCAGTCTAGTGCTGCGTGATAGACGCGTCACGATGCGCATCTATCACGTGGCGCTCCTGACTATCGAAAGCACGCCTTCTTGCCCGATCGAAAGGGTCTCCCCGATTCTGTTCCAATCTGTGTGAGAAATATTCTTTGCCTTAATTCGTTAATATTAGTACTCTTGTTGCTGTTGCTGTTGCTGGTTGACTGTTCTACTGGTGGCTATTGCATGTTGCACACACTACCCCAAACCTTTACTCCTTTACGCCCGAGAAAGACAGAGAAGTAATACGCAAGTCAAGTCAAGGGGACTTCGTTAGCACTCGCAGCGGGTGAAGGGGCCTCTGCTCGTGCACGTAACATAATTCAAAAACCGAATTATTCCGTTCGGATCGAACCGGATTCGAGATTGTGGTGATCAATGTTCCGCTCTTTTAATGAACGACTTTCCGTTCGCCAACTAGTAGCGTTGCCTAACAACCTTTGCGCAATACAAGTTGCGTCCGTGGATGCGTGTGCGTGTGTGGTAAGTGATTGATTGAATTGGTTTGGTAACTGATCCGTCGTGTGTCGATTTTCACACCCTCACCGTCCGATTCTATGTTTTGTGGGGGCGTGCGGGGACGTTAGCATACACAATGGGGTTAAACTTCTCAATACAACGCACACACAGATACACACACACAGATAGAGAGACAGAGATAGCGGAAAACCGGGAGCGGGAATTAAATATCGGGTGAACTATGTTGGTACATATGTTTGTTCCGTGCTGCTGTTCGCGTTACGTTTAAATATGTCTTTTCTTTTGTTTTGTTTTGTTTTTTTTCGCACGATATTTTGCGGCATCACGTTTTTTTGCGATTGTATTGTCATATCTCTGTTGCTTTTTACACGTTTTGTATCCCCCAAAAATCATCACACAACAACGAATCGAATCACTGGTTTTGCCGCCCTTCTTCATTGTTTGCGTGCATTCTTCTGGTGCATTGCAGATACCCAAGCCATGTTGCCATGTGTGGACGGCATATCCTTCGTCAGTTTGCGCCGGCCCCGATCCATGTGGTGCTCCATCGTCGGACAGGCCGCCAGCCGTGGCTCGGGACGGCGCGCAGGGTGGTTGCGAAGCCGATGTTAAACTTTTCTTCCTAACCTAAATAGCAAACCCGCTTCCTTGACTTCCCGGTGGCCCGCTAGTGGCCGCTTGTGTTGTGGCCGCTTGCCGGCCGGTATTCTCATGCTCGCACGCTGATACACTGCCCACTTTCGGGCGCACCGATAAAGAGCAAATATACTGTGTGTCTAATAGAATCAACGCAAATGCATAACATCGGAAAATCTGGATTATCTCTCGTCAATACTAGGCATTACGAATACTGTTGTAGCTATTGCACGATATAACGATAGTTTTGCGATTCGTCTGGTGGATTCTACTCTTCTTTTTTCCGCCCATTCCAACAAGGTTCTGCTGCTTCTGCAGGTATGAGAAAACCAGCCGATCGATAGGGAAATGATAATTATCAGCTTCTTTTCATGCTCCCTACTGCATAGCTTCTTCTTGAGTAACGACTCACAGATAACGTAAAGTAACAAGTAACTGTCATAGATCCCCGTGCATTGTCGGCCCTTTCGGAGGATATAGATTGGTGGTAATTTAAAAGTGAAGGGTAGGAAAACCGTCGATAACGGGATTGTGTTATTTATTTCGAGCGCCCTACGGAGTAGAGATCGACCGCGCCCATACGTGCACGTACTTGTTTTCAGGTAAATGGAAGAACATTAACTTTAACACCAATATACATCTTATTGCTACAAAATACACAAACACCATCTTGTCATTGAGTCAAGTGGTGGTGTAAAAGAAAAAAAAATGTGTCGCAAACGTACAAGCCATACGGACAGGGAATGGGCAGCAAGCAATAGCAAAAACAATCGGCTTGAGGAATGTATATAACTATACAACATCTTCGGTGGGTCACTAGAGAAGAGGATTGATAAGAAAACGAAAACCCTTGCTGCAAGTGATAGCGAAACTTTCGCCGCCACTCTTTTGCGCCAAGAAGGAATGACCAATCAAAAATAGAGCTAATTTTAAAACCACTCAACCGTTGGTCATTTACAAACAGAACAATTAAACGACTTTTCCGTGCGTGTGACGAACACCGATACAGAACATTCGTCAAGCAAAGCTTGCCAAACGCAGCCGATCAGGACCTGCTGCTTGGAACAATTTGCTGCCGCGACAGGCTGTGCACGGTGGCAATCGGTTTCAAAGAAGTAGAGGTAAGGGACGCTTCACATCTAGACAGAAAGGTACACTGATTGAGTAGAATTAGTTGCCACATGTCCAACCAACTTCCCGTATTTGTGTGGGTATGCGTGTGTGTGTGTGTGAGAGAGAGAGGTGTGTTTATGGTTGCACTCAAAAAGGGGGACACTTTTGCTTATTAGAACCGGTTAGGAACGCGACTTTGCTCGATTTTAGGCTGCGTGCCAGTACTGTTAGTGAGTGAATTGATTTATTCTCGCCCTTGCTCGCCTACATAAAGATTCCCTAAGCACTCGAAACAACAACAATAAATATCGATCTCGATATAAGATTCTCGTTCATTTCTCTTCATCTATGCGTTTTGTTTAGATTTGTGTAACCAGATTATTATAGCTAGGTAACGAACGTAAGTATAGGTCGGGTGTCAAGTCAACCGAGTTTGTCCCTTGCCTCGCCGCACTTTCGTCCTAATACGTTTGCCCTTCTTCGGGCTGTTGGCTTCCCATACCGCCCTTCACACGGTCTCCTTCTCGTTCGACGTAGTCCTCAAATTGTCTCGTTGAGAAATTGTTACTAATTGATTCCGATAAGATAATATGTGTGTGGTTTTGTTTGTATGGGGCGGGCTCGTATTGGAACCATCGTACCCGCGATTGCTGGTGTATATTTTGCTTAACTTTGTTTTATTCATATTTGTTTTTCCTCTTCTTAAGTATGACTTATTGTGTGACTGAATTTCTTCGCCCAGCGCCAACAAAATATTGGTATGATACTATTTTCCAATTTCAAGATAACACCGCTCTCCACACCGATATACATTTTGGGCTGGTGTGTATAATTAGTTATATTTTGAACTGCTTCACTCGCTTATTTATTACTCCATTGTTTTTTTTTTGTTACTGCATATGGGATGTTCCTATTATTTACCTTTTTAGAGAGTTCCGCATTGAAGAGGTTATTTTTTACTTTTATGACGCGAGAACATAGATATTTTTGGTTTGTGTGAGTGTTTTTTTTTGTAGGATGAGAAGTAACTTCACTGTCGTGTGTTCTCAGCGACTAATATCTATCGCATATACTTAGTCTTAGTATCGTACACCGTAGTTGTTATACGCGTGTCGTTATGTGAATAGATGTGTATTTTCTCTTTTCGTATCCCCGCTCTGGGAGCTCCGTTCTTTGTATTAAGAATACGTGCGATTGCAGTAGAGTCATTCGTTTTATCATACTACTCTTCTTTAGGCTGTTTGGTGGTCCAAATCCAAATCCGCAGCGTACGAATACCAAGAAAAAAGAAAGAGTACAAATCAATGGGACAGAGAGGGAAAGCGAGAAGAAAGAAGGAAAATGTTGTTAGTGTTTTGTTAGCATTGAGTAAGTACAGAATTGATCACCATCGATAAGGAATTACTGCGGAGGAGGCGGAAATAGAGCAGTACTAGACTGTACTAATACAATAACAAAATCAAAAAGCGTTCATACACGTTTGGACGGTACTTGTTGAAGATAAAAAGCCTGATTCTGATTCTGAAAAACTGATTCTTACAATATATAAAATAAAATCCAAAATGTATGAGACTTCTATAGTTCCTAGATTCTATGGTTTTTAACAGGAACGAACATATACGAAATGACTACATAAGGTAAGCGAACCGAGACGGAGAACGTTGCGTATTCCCAAAAGGTTGCCACCACAAGAAAGGCTTGTTTGAATTTAAATTATTACGCAAACTAAACGAGACAGAGTTGCCAGATCAAACGGAATCAAACGGAATCAAACGCACCGACACAAACAGCCTAAATTTTTTTCTCAATCAAGTGCCTGCCACTTTGTCTGGTGATTGGCCTTGAATGAGAGGTATATCTTCAGACACATTATAACCACATTAACAATTTATAACTACAATACAAACTAAGATTCGTACTTTATCAAAGCAAACCAAAGACGTCTCGCATCTGGCAACCCTATAGTATGTTTGAACATATGTTTAAAACAATAAAGCTGCTAGGAGAAGTGAAAGCAGATTGTGTGACGAAAAAGTAGAGCACAGCTGAACCAGGGCTCGGTATACAAAGCGAATAAAATGAGTTTCTTATTTATATCCACCAACAACTAGTGAACGTATCAAGAACTGAAAAGACAAAATATAGCGTAATTAAAACAAAATTGAGGTAAAATGTCATGCTATTTACCTTAACAGACAGCGTTCGTTGGCAAAAATAATTTAAATACCCTTTTATTTGCACAAGATATTCCGAAACGGAAAAAAACAGCTAGAACATGACAGATATCCATCATCGCGCCGAGCCTAATTTGGCAGTCTGATAATATTGCCGAGCCCAGTCAGTACACACGTTAGGCAATTAAACTAATGTCGGTACGGAACGGTAGGCACCTTTAATGTACCCAAAAGACAGTTTCTCCGTAGTTTCGATTGCTCCACAGAGAATTTCGCGCGACTGGAGCATAAACCAAGCCACAGCCACGTTTGAGACGACAACACGACTGTTTAATGCCAAACATCATACTCGCAGTTCAACAGGGCAAACACAGCGTGACATGAAAGCACACCAATCCTCTATTCACTACAAGAGCAACTACAGAACATCGATGTAAATAAGGCAAACAATTAGATCTTGGGTAGTTTACGAAAACCGTTGGGAATAATACTGCAAACTATGTCAAAAATCGCACAATGTAAGAAAGACTCACTAACCACTTGCTTTTGCTTTAGTTTCAGACACACATTAGGGCACGCATAAACAGGCAAGTACAGGCAAGTTGAAACATTCGCACACAAAGTAGTATTTTACCGGTAGACAGTGAGACAAGCACTGAAAGCAACGCAGATCAATTGCAACAGTTCCAAACACAGTCACAGAGGGTAGCAGTAGTGTATAGCTGTGCAGCATTGGAATTGGCATACTCCTATCATTTCAACCGTCTAGTACAGCGTTCCTACTATACCAGAACGGCATTCCTACTCCTATTGTTACATTTTTTCCGTTTGCACACGTTTGGGAATGGTTGTGGATTGTTTGGTTGGCTAGTGTTTGGAAGTGTGTACTGCTTTTTGAACAATGTGCCAACAGGACGTTGTCGAAAGAATGGAACGGATCGTTCTGGTCACGCATTACAGTAAGGAAAACTGAAAACGGGTTGCAGTATTTCTTAACCAAGAGAGAAAGAGAGACCGAGAAATATATAGAGAGAGAAATAGAGTAAACACTATCGCCTACCGTCAGCGAACAGAACTATCGAATAGATGGGTGGGTCATGGCGTTGAAGTTTAGAATGAAGCTAAGGGAATCGGATGTTACAACAATTCCGTAACACCGGTCCATTTTTGAAACGATCATCTGGAACGGGCAGAAGGATAGCAGATATTATAGGTCTGTGACACTGTCACGCAGAGCGCGTCAAATAGTGTGCAATTATAAGGAAACGAAACAGCACATTGTGAACCGTAGGACGGTGTGTTTGCTAATGCACGATTAGAGTGAGATTGTGGATAAGTGGTAAAATACACACATACACACGCACACACATATGCACGCGATCGTGCGCGCGTTTTACGTTACTCTTCTTTGCATCAATTAATTGCAATCAATGCGTATCGCCGAGAGTGACAACCGGTTCGAGAGAAACAAATTAACATAAAGACTTATGCATCGGAAAACCGAACCCGTGTTGTGTTCCGTACACTCCAATCAACGAGCACTATAGGAATGCGAACGAATACGCATCCATCAGCTGCCTATGGCTAAAAGGTGTCTGTTTTAAAGGAAAACATCCGGTTTCGTAAACATGTTTCACTACGGGAATCTAAGTATTCAAAACCAACCTACCGGTGGTTTGGCGGCTGTGCGAAAGATTATCTGGAAAAAGTTTGAAACATAATCACGATTTATATTCATTACGTTCACCAAACTATAGCTCATTGACTAACTATGTATGCAAGCAGGTTTCTATTACTTGTGGTGCGCCTGTATCAGATTTGCCGACTATTGGCATTTAGTAGCGTGATCCGCACATGCAGTCAACTGAAACTTACGAATTACTAGTCAAACGTAACTCAACAGTTTTCGTAGTGTTTTGCATTGTAGTTCTATATGTTGCTCAAGTAGTGTTAGTGGTTGGTTGTGCCGCTTTTGGGGATGTTTCAAGAAAACGTTCATACAACGTATTCTCTAATTCACATGTGTGCAGTGTTGCTTCCCTAATTTCTTATAATAAATTATTTACATTGTCATTTTAAACCAGAGGTTTCAAATTGCCAGGATCTTTGATAGTTGATGACACGTGTTTAAACCATTTGTCGTTTCTCATGTAAGCCTCCATCGAGCACCCTCGCAGTCTTACCACTTTTGACGCTGTCTTGTCCAATAGATTCATTTGCCTGCTGTGCAAGGCTGTCGATACCCAGCTTTTTCATGCCAGCCTTTACCTCCTCCAGATCCTGCTCGCTTGTTTGAAAACTATCCGAAACGAACTCGCCGTGCTTGCTTTTGCCGATATTTGTAGCACCGACAGTACCCAACGGCGCGTCACTCGTACCGGGTTTACTCGGGGCACCGTTCGTTTCCAGAGACAATTTCGAATCTTCTGTACTGATGGACTGTGAGCTTACACAACTCGGTTTGAGCATCGGTTTCGATGCATCAGACGGACTTTTCATGGGCTCTTTTTGGTGATTTTGATGATGAAAAAATAAAATTATCAAAATTATCACATTAAAAATAAAATAAAAACTGATAGGAAATTGATAAAATAACGAAAGATGAGTCATACAAACGAATAATGCTAGTAGAAACCGTAATAATGATTATGAACTAATCAGCATTATAGATTTGCGAATCAGTTTTCGACGCCCGAGCTTATGGTGCCACCCTTTTTGTTATTCTATTCTAATAACTATCACTATTCGTAGTTGAAAAAATGACAAACATTCAACTATATGTACTGTCACTACATCGCTGTTATCCAAGTGTAAAATTTTAGGTTAAATTGTAAAAAGTGGATAATTTGTTAATTATAATACTTCTAACAATTGCTGAAGATAATCGCAAAGAAAGAAAAACAAAAGGAAGCGGAAATTTCTTTTTTTTAAAGCCTTTCAAGACAGAAGCAAACTGAATTCAATCACACTCATAAAAGTAGGGATTATGGGACAAAGGAAACCAATCCTTAGGACACTAGAAAGCTGCAAGATGCAAGTGGTGTACGTTACCCTCTGTATCTTCACTGGCGCCACGTTTTACGAACTCGTTATTGTCTCCCAGCGTACCCAGCTCCGCCGCTTGACATATTAGGGAAACACGGTAGAAGTAATTACGCCAGAAGCTTTCTTCCGTGATGCTGCAATGGGGAACGGTGAGAAGCATCAGTCAGAAACGCTTATAGCATAACGCAAGCAAAATCACTTTATCATTTGCTGCAAAACTTACATTTTAGGGACCAATTCGAATCGCATCTTTTCCAATTCTTTATCATCATTCATGATTGCCAATGCAACTGGATACGATGAGTCATAGTCAAAGTCGAATTCAACACCAGCCGGTGGCGCACGTACAAAGTTTCGACGATCCTAGACGGAGTACAGAGATAAAATTAAATGAAAACGCTCTTGCTGATCAAATCGGTAGCCGCAAGACCAATACTTACCGCCGACAGGCTTAGAATTTCTTCCTTGATCTTGGCCTCATTAGCATGTCCTACCCACGGACACGCACCAGCACCGCTTCCTCCTTGCTGGTTTTTAATGAATGCTTCCTGTTCCTTGCTGAATTCTCCCAAAATGCTCTGTTGGAACAAAACATGAGTAAGCTTCTGAAGAAATAATCCATTACCGATCGTTTACTGAAATGCCGCTTACGTTGTCTTTCAGATGCTTAATCTTATCACCAGCTTTGTTGAACGAAGAGTAAAGGAATGATCCAATCGATTTAGCACCAGCAGTGACTTTATGTGTAACTGAATAAACAGGAACGCGGTTATTAGCAACTAGTAGTACGTACAACTATTAGACATTGGATTGGGCTGCCCAATTACCTTGACCAATCTGTCCAGCATTCTCTTCAGTTGGTGTGCCTGGGCCCGTAGCGGGACGAGAATCAGCTCCTCCAGTGGCACTATATGAGCGGACAAAGTAAAAGAAAATAATAAAAAAAGAAACTTAGCGAACCACGTTTGCACAATTGAATGCCAAACTTGACCAGCACTGCTTACGTATAGAAGCGAAAAATGCTTTCTTAAAGACAAAAATTTAACTAAGGCAAAATTGCCAAAATTGAGAAAATGCATTCACAAAAGAAGGAAAAACTGGTACATCCGTAGGAACGTAAGAAAAAAAAATCACACACAAAATCGACGCAGCAGGACTTAAAGAGTGTATATTGTGTTTAAAATTGTTTCAAGGAAATCGGGCACAAGTTTAAACTGTGTTCAAACAGATCGATTAAAAAATGTGATAGATAAGAGAAAATTTGCGATTTCATAAAACGAAGACACAGAGCCATTTACGCACTAAAATATATGATAGGCAAGATTGGAAGAAAGTTCATAATAAACTGACAGGTAGAATTCGGAAAATCAAGCAACGGTTAACTGTACCAGTATCAACGAAAAAAGGAAAACAAGAAACAAACACTAAAAGAGTATTTGACTAGTGTAAGTGTAGAGTATAAGGTTAGCTTGTGAAACGTGTTGTGTTAGAACGAGTAAAAACTTGTTAAGTGTACAATACAAAAAGCGTTTCGCATAAATCTGACGAATAAGTTACGAGTGTTTGTGTGATGTGAGCAAGAACAAGAAATGGAGTAAAACTTATTCTATTTGCAAAAAGTAGTATCGATTTTTTCTTTCACAAAATTTCCACTAATCGTCCAAATACAAATAACCTGTTTAGTTCTTTTCAAACTATGTAAAACACGTAACCATACTAATGCTATAAGTAACTGCAGTTAACGAATCTAGGTACAGTCTGGAATAATTCGATTAAGTGTACGATGTTTGCAAGAATATAACGGTAACACCGAGGTAGAAATGAAACCTTCGTTTGTTTCGGTCATAGAGGGAAGCAAATCATTTCTGTTTATTCACTCTGGCTATGGTAAACAGTTCACAGTACACGATAAAACACAATATCGTATGAATCCGCTCATGAGCGCTCCATGAGTGCACTTTCATAAAACGCCTAACGACTTTCACAGCCTCTAGAGCCAGACACTGCAGTAGTCGAATTATTTAGCACCTAACTAATGAAAAATTGAAGAAAGAATAATTACCACAAAACTCCGAACTAATCTGGAGTGGCAATTTTACATGCGGACCTTGAGGCCGAGCTGTCGCTCTATCAAAAACAGGAAAGAGGATACCATGGCAGTTTATTTTCCACTCTTTTGAAAGAGTGTTACCAACCCAAATGAAGCAAAGCCAGTGGCCCGTTGACGGCTTTCACCTTTTTTTAAGAATGACTTCAAAAAACCTGCACTTAAAATTGCTATGCAAAAATAATTTAAAAAAACAAGAAAAGAAGGATGGGATCTAGAGCAATTAGATTGCAAAAAGACAATAAAATAGCAGACACGGTTTTGAAAGCCAAAGCAAAAGCTCATTCAAATTAGCTTCGCAGCTAGTAGGGGTTTTGGTAGTAAAATGTTATTCATAATCCATTACAGTTAGAGTTTGCTGCTTAGCATTTCAAGGTCAATATGCGGTACAATGGTGATCTTAGCTTGCAGGTAGAACAAAACTTATAAGAAAACCGAAACATAACGCATGAGTTAAATAGGGTGAAGATTAGAAAGGTTGGAAAAGCCATTAGGACGAACAAATGAAAGAGTTGTTAAAAAGTGTGTCAAGAAGCCAGACTAAACTCTACCTTTCCTGTGGTCTGCTGATACGGTCAGAAGAATGCAGTGGGGCATACAAGTGCGAAATGGAAATGAAAACGTTTAGTTACATACTGCACACGAATGATCAAATCATTGAATCCGCAACCGTACACGTTGGTTACAATTTTGTTGAGCGAATATGTTTAACAAGGGCAAAATCACATAAATCGCCTCGGAGAAAATCCGCAAACATTTGGTTTAGTTTATGTAACATTTCTCGAGAACGAGACACGTAAAACTTGACATTTCATACATACTAAAAGAACCAAAAAATGATGACATATTAAAGTATCCATACGATGCCTTTCAGAGAATAATGTCTTGCTATGTTGGTGTCGATTGATAGAAGAAACAGCAGGCGGCATATCGACCGCATCCCATCGTTAACATTCTTTAATACACTACGTGATGAACAGATGAGCCGTAAGAGGTCGTTTACGACCTCACGGTAGCGAGCCTTGTATGATATGACATCTAATCAAAGTTAGATGTTACGACATATCTCATTTACGGTCTCTATTCAACACAAGTAAATATCAGAATCCAAAATCGTTAAAATACCGAGAAAACCCAGTTCTTCTTAAATGAAACAAATGGTAGACATACTAAAAGAAATATAACCTTATGCTAGAAGGCATTAAATTGCCGTTTACAAATTGGGCGCGAACTGGGCTACAATTTCAGTGACTGCTTTGATTCTGCAAGACTCACAACGAAAGAATGATACAGAAAAACAAAATACGGAAAAGCAACCTAGTCCCCAAAGAAATGGTGCCGAAGGTATTCGATTTGATTGGAATGTATCTACGTTTTGTTTGGATGGTGTTAAAACATTTTACCACTATTGTTAATAGTTATTAAGTTTCGAGTATTATGAGTGAATTTTTTTTTGTAGAAGTTTAAGTCTTCCTTTTGCTCGTAAGTGCTTCATGTTGTCTGCTGTGACAGGTATCGTTGATCTGTGGTCGCTTCTGTAAAAAACTGTAGTTATGACGCTTGCAGGTGAGAGTATGAGGTTATGATGTGTCGAGTAGAGTGAGAAAGTGAACAGAATCGAAACGTAAAAAAATGCGATACAGAACGTAAAGATAAGGCAACGAATCGTTAAAAATATGACATTAAACAGCGGACGTGAATCCATGAATTGACCAAGTGGCTTCACCACCGCGTCGCGTAACCAGCTATTCGGTGCCAGAGTTCAACAGGGATTCCCGAACGATCAACCCATGCCCTGGCAGCTAGCTGGGCATTGGTCGATCGTTCCCACCAATGACTCACAGCAATAGTGCAATAATTTCCAAAATCATAACGTAATCAATATTCATGGATTATTTTACACACTAAACAAATATCACTTAAAACTAGAGTTCAAATGGGCCATACACAAATGAAGAAATTTTTCATGACATTTAGGTAGTATATATTGATTGTACGATATATCTTTTCGACTACTAGTGATTGGTAAGTAGTATAGTTTCAATGATTCACTTGTTTCGTTAAATAATCATATATGTAGGTAAATATATATATATATATTTATTGACTTGTTCTGGTCTATTTCTTTTGCGCAAATGTGCTACAGAGCTGTAACTAGTGAGTGACTGAGTTCGCAAATGGACCTTGACCCAAGAGCTACTTAAAAAGTGCACCGAGAGAATAGTATTTCGAGTTGTTGGATGGTCGTTTGACTAGGTTAATGATGAGCTAGGCTATAATGACTCCAAAATATGCTACAAATTGCCCGTTCGGCCGACCGTTTCACTAGGCAAACGAAAAACACACACTCGTGATGATAAAACATAGCTGGATATAAGCTGAATGGATTACGTCTAGGGTAATGTGCCTGAACATGACGATTGCCATCACGGCATGTGACACAACCGGATGCAATTGCTGGGAGGATAGTGGAGTGTTTGTATTTGTTTGCGAGTTAAAACTGTATGTTCCGCAAGTGCCACGGGTATTACGGAAAAATCGGCCAAAGTTAAGTGACTCCATAAGCTTACATTTATATGCGATTACACTACGAAAAAGGAACTTTTTTTACTATTCTTACAAGATGGGCTAACTGGCGTATAGAGAAACATCTGACACACAAAGCATTTTAAGAGTGCACTTAAAAACTAAACCCCCGAAACATGCTTTAAGCAAAAACGATTGAAACACTGTAATGCAATGCGTGATGAGAAGGTGCAAAAATCAAATGTTAGTTCGATAAACGGGTGTCTGCTTTTTTTATTATAAAATATTACGTGTAACAGTTGTACGCATATTTGCTATATCCTATCAAAATCTAGTAACGGCTGTGTTCGAATTTATCATAATCTGTGTCCCTGTCTCCATGTTAATTCGCATTGTCTCCATGAGAGTTCGCAGTTAATTCCTCTTCGAAAAACACGCAGCCCAGCGGTAGCTTACACTTCAGGCGCCACTTTATTGTCAAAACCAGTGTGTGAAAGTGATTGACCAGCAGGATGGGCGGACGGGGCTTTGCTTAGAGTTTTAACGCTTCCTTCTCGTCTTTTCATCCACAAAGTCGCTTGAGTAAAGAGTGCTGGCAAGCAAAGTGAGAAAGAAAAGCTAAAGTCGTGCCTTGCTCCACGACTACAACAACGTGCTGAAACCGAACGGTGATCTGCAAGCTACAGCAGAAGGTCAAACACCGTTAGAAACGCAAACTATCTCCGACAGATGTCCTTGCCGAAGCTCATAATGTTCGCTTCCTTTTTCTTTTTTCCCGTCAACCCCGTATTAATAGTAGGGTGCAGAGTTCCACCAGCAGCCTGGCAGGGAACCAGTTCGGTTGTTTGTTGTATACACAAAACCGTAAAATTCGTGTACCTCGCCATCGATTTTTATTTCCGTCCAAGAGATTAAGAGAACCCACTGAGTGGTTGATTTGAGTAATAAAGACAGCATGGTTGGGCAATCAATGAATGTTGCAGAACAAGGAATTGTGTTGAATGATTTCATTAACATTAGCTTCTCTGTGAGTCACAGACCTTTCCGCATTGTAAACAAACTGTATTCTAAAGAGTGCAAAGCTTTCCAACAAGCTAATTGTGCAAAAAAAACTATATTACCTATTCAGACAGTGATCGCCGATGTTGTTTAGGTTTAGGTTAACTTATACCAATGAACCGAAAGTGAACGTAACCAAAAGTGAAATTATTGTATCGTAATTTTAATGGTTAAATCCCTGAAGGTTGTAGAAGAGAAATGAAATATAATGAACAAAAGCAATGATAGATGATTCTAAAGGTTATGTTTTCTTTATTATCGCCGCTTTAAATAATTGATTCTTTATGGAATGATAAAAATAAAACAATACGCAATGAAAACATTGGGCAAATGTGAACAGTTACTTTACTATCAACCAAGTACTTTTTAATGTTTCAGTAAAAGGATTCAAAGACAAGGGTGCAAATTACAGGTTGATTCAAAACACTACAAATATGTAGAAATGTAGATTAGCAACAACATTCGCAAAGGGAACTACAACGACAAAGTTACGTTCAAAGTATTAGAATTTCTTTTTGAAACAAGAAGTAAGTAGTAGAAAATTCAAATATTTGAGCTGGTCAACATTGAAAGAACGAAATTAAACAGAATAGATAGAAACAACCAAATATCATAGATTGAATAACTCGTAGACGGTAACAACTCTTGCTCTACTCTAAATTCCATTGAATTGTATAAATATTTTTAAATTTTCCGCCTGAACAACTTTATCGCTTCCCCTTTCGAGAGTTCACCAGTCGATACGGAAACTTAATAGCTTTTGAGAGTGCCTAATAAACTCTGTTAAGACATCGTTTACCTAAAGGAAAGCTACAAATGTGAATTGGCTCTACATCAAGCCGTACTCAAGGATCAGAGCCGTGAATATGGTACACAACACAGTCTATAACAAAATCCTCACTACGTACTATAAATTTGGTTTTTTACGGCGAATAGAACGTGTTAAGAAATGCAACCACTTTCGTGCTTCATTGCATTGATGCCGTTTTATTGCATTTTGACACTATCCAACCCTCGTCCTTTTATTCTCTATCATTTATTATCTCTGTTTCACTCGCTATGATTTTTTTTAATAAGAAAAGATCTGTGGAATTAAAATTTCAGTCAATTATGTATAGGCCCATTTACCTAATATACCTTGACCGGTCCTCCTCATCGGCAGCATCCGTCGAGCCGGCAATACCTTGACTAGCCTTCTCGGGCGATGTGACGAGGCCTTCGTTGGTTATACCACCATTTTCGTCTGTTTGGTTCGTCTTTCTTAGCCCAGGAATTGATGGCATCGAAGGCATCGCTGGCATAGCAGGCATCGACACCGTCGGAATCGTGGGCATCGATGGGATGGACGCGTTACCGAGCCATCCCGTCACCTTCGACGACACGCCAGAGAAAACTCCTCC
Organism: Anopheles cruzii; assembly: GCF_943734635.1. Taxonomy (NCBI): domain Eukaryota; kingdom Metazoa; phylum Arthropoda; class Insecta; order Diptera; family Culicidae; genus Anopheles; species Anopheles cruzii. The sequence goes on from NC_069145.1 coordinate 23,507,788, forward strand.
TTTTGTGGGGCTACAAAACAATAACGAGAAGTAGTAAGAAAGTACAAATAATTAATAACACTTAGAAAACGACTTATGCTGCTAAATTTTGCACTTTTAATGGTGAAGAAATTGCATCCAAAAATTAATTACAAATGTTTATTTGGTCATAGCTTTTCCATCGATCAGAATGACTTCTTTCCGATTACTTTCAGAAAACTTTGCCTGAACCATAAAAGAAATAACTAGTGAACGAAAATTTGAACAGCATTAGAAGTATTAGCTTTTAATACGCATTGACATTTAGATGATCTCGGCAGTGGTCCTCTGTAAAATATTTTCGGTGATACTTTCGATGATTAGATAAACTAATTGAGTTTAGGATTCAAATGTTTCGTACACTGCCAGCGGAGCCATAAAAGATGATACAAACATGACACTAACATTTATCTCCATAAAACAGTATGCAAAAGAACACAAACTGCTACTACGGGTACATAAATCATTTTGCGAAGAAGACGCTTCGACCAACCAAGCCTTGAAAAACTTTCAAAAGAAAAGGACGATATACGACTTCTGTCCGCCTGTGTATGTGAACTCGCTCAAACATGGGCATCGTTAAAAACGATTTTTTCCTTCCGCCTTAATTTCACCTCCTTCATTTCGATCACGATTTTGATAATTCATGCTCATGGGTCGGCACGATTTAACGGAACGTCGGAACGTGCGTTTTTAAATATATCATATAAAATCAATTGCTGGTCAGTGCACAACAGTATCGTAGACGCCCAGTTAAAGAGCCCATTTGGAGGTATACCAAATAAAAAACGAACACAGCGTAAAACACTTCGACGGGAGGCACATTTCTAAGATATGTTCCCAGCATACCATTTACGCTCACGAACGTGACCATCGTTCCAAACGTTGGTTCTTAACGCACCACTCACGGGTGACTGAACAACTTCATGGTGATCCATCATCCGTCGTATATAGTCATACAAATGAGGCCAATCACTCAAAAGCGCAGATGGGTCCATTCGGCGTTTACTTCGAAGCGCGATAAACCCAATGAATGGATGTTGGAAAAGCTTAGCTTAGATTTTTCCGAAAACAATTAGTACTCTTAATTTTTTTTGTGACCACAAAACCGAAACCGAAACCAAGTTTGCAGCTTACAGTGAGCAACCTCTCAAAACCCTCACGGAGAAAAACGAAAACGGTCTACCTGAAACAGACCAGGCGCCTCCATAATCCGGAACGCAAACCCAAGTAGACCGCACATAACACAAAGCTAATCCACAATAAAAACAAGGCCAAGGCGCTGCTCGATCACACTTTGCAGTTTCGAAAATATTGATCCAAAGAAATTCAATCAACACGATGGCGTGACGGCAGAACAAAAAAAACATAAACGTTGGGCAGGGCAGAGATGGAAATGAAAGCTTACAGAAAGGCGTTAGACCGTGTGTCGGGCAGCAGAACATATCGCAGAAGAAACTCCCCATTTCGATCGTCCACTCAGGTCCCATTCAGCACGAAATTGCACCGCTTCTTGAGCTGTAAAACACGCATCGCGTATTTTCCCTCCTGAGCCCTAACAGTCTGGCCCAGTTACGTAATAACCCCAGGATGCTGTGTTTCACCAACGCTTTTCTACAGGTTGCAAGGTTGTGAGAAGGACGTCGTTTTTATTGTCCAGCATATTACATGCAACACTTGGATCATATCCCGGTATATCGAGCACTAAAACGAAAGACGAAACAGCTAATGATATCATTCGACCGCACATCGGGTGGCGATAAACAATGTAGTCTCCTGTTGCTTTCGTTGGGGCAGCCGTTGGCGTCGTCGGAAGAGCGTGAATCGACTCTTGTCGAAACTGCGACCCGGTGCGAAGTTACCGGTGGATTATCCTTCATTTGAGGCGCAACAACGTCATGTTATTGAAGCAAACTGGAATCGGATTGGCGCTACAAAGTTGGAACGAGCCGTTTGATGTTTGGTACGAGCGTCAGAAGACGCAAAAACAATGAGGTCGAGGTTCAAGATTGTCAGGTGCTTTGTTGTTTGCTGTAGTGTTAGAACACATCATACGTAAGCCACCAAGAAGAGCAGCAAGACCTCAGGGCAACGGAACAAAAGGTTATATGTATGACGACGCCTGCTTGCTGCGATCAATAAAACATTGTAAAGAGCAATCAAAGAGCATCAGATGCTTGGCTTGCTGAACCGTGATAGGAAATATTTCCAATTTGCGTCAGAAATTCACTCAACAGCTGCCAGTGGAAGTTGACATTTTCTTCGTAACAAATTTATCATAATTTAACGTGACAAGCGCCGGTGACAAGCGCGGTCACATTTCGGTCCCATACTCGCGCTAATATCATTGTAGAAACGAGTTAGCACAAAAAATTGCCTTCCTCATACACTGACACCCATTTACGGGACAGCGTACAGTGAACAAAGCAAACAACGCGTATCTCGATAGCGCAAATTACATCACCAATCGGAGATCCCTTTTGCAGAGTTCAGCGTCACTAAGCACCGCCGCTGAAGGGAAGAAGTGTGTGCGTAAAGGAGGACCGCTTGAAACACCTCCGAAACTTTATAATGGCATACTCCAGGGATGCTTGCAGCTTCGTGGAGATGGTTTTATCTTTTTATCGCTACCAGTGGCTCTTTTAAGACGGCATCACTAAAAGGGGCTGTGGAATCTGTGGAAAAGTTGCTGCTTTACAGTAAAAGTCAAAACAAAATCCGGACGACAAGAAGTATTCAATACTCAAGAGGTGCGAAACAGGATACGACAAGAGTGTCTGCAATTCCCAATTAAATCCCAAAAAGGAACATTTTATGCTGAACCACACGCTTAAAAAGCGTTACATCCATTGCACGGTGAATATTGTAGAGAAGCAAACGAAAAAGCTCGAAAGTTATGCAAAAAGGATAAACCGTGTGAGTGTGTGGTTGGGTACGTAAAATTTAATTTGTCCTCACACTTCGCACGCGTGTAATTTCATTACTCAAACGTTAATACGTGCTGCTTCAACCGTGGAGCGTACTGCCATCCACCTGCAAACTCCAACGCCAGTGATGGGAAAAATTAAACGATATCTGCAACACAACTTTCTCGCACCTCTGATATGGTTCACCGTGACTGAAGCCATGCCAATCCCATGGGGCCTTTTTCTGTTCCACTGTCTCTATCTCCGTTTCTCTTTCTATTTTGGTTGTGTTGAGGTAAGTTGAGAGACCCACTATTCCGGCCAGTTTGGAAGGTGGGAATGCGTAATAAATTCAGTGGAGATACGGGTGTCACAATAAATTGTTGACTCAATTAGATGGCAAACGCAATGGCAAACGCTGCCGAAGCTTCGCATCGGCCATTGTTGGTTAATAAAGGGCCGTATATCTAAAAACTCTACTTTGGCCATCATAATCACATCAGATCAGAAAGGATGAACCGAATTGGCGTGTTGCTTTAAACTCTTCGCAAAGTAAATTAATGAATGATACTAAAATAAGGTAAGTTCAAACGTTTTATTACTATAAACTAAGAGAAACAGAGAAACAGAAAGTAATTGAACGCAATAAACATCAAAAAACGTCCCTGCTTGAAAAAAAAACCCCAACCCAGCCAATCGATCGATCTGATCTAAATGTCATCCGACTTCCGGTCTCTCTCACTGTGTGCCGTCACATGGTCATCAACATCACTTATCCTTTCATGTTTGATGCACATACACAGAAGGGCTAAAAAGTTCTCGAAACTGTCAAAAGTAAGTAAAGGCTACACGGTGCACAAAACCAGAGAAACATATCGAAAAGCAAACAGAAAGGAAGGAAGAGAAAGAGAACGTGAAAGTGGAAAGAAGACAGAATGCGTTGGTAGAAAAAAAGAAACAATGGAATAAAGAAAAAAAGCCACACACCCGCCTACTGAGAGTCTTCTCCGAGCAGCAACGTGCTTGGGGAAAGGAACACCGTACACACACATGCACGCGGCCGAAATGCAGCAAGGATGTTTTCAGGAGAGAGCGCGAAAAGAGCACAAGACCCCCATACGGAGAGCACAAACTGAGCAGATCTCGAGTGCGAGTAAGGCTGCTGTATCATGTGATTGAAATTTTCTTACATGGGGCGAGTTTATGGAAAATTTGTTCGAAAATAAGTTACTTTCCCGCAAACACTGAAAGTGTGTCGGGCACAATGTACTTCGTTCGATGCTTGATTACATAACAAGGTGCCTTTTTTCAAAACGCAACGATGGTATCACGTGAGCTGCCTCAAACGTGACACGATGCTTTCTCCGAACCGCAACGCGCTTACCTTTTGTCGCCTCCATCGCCTGCAGCTGCTGCGTCGGGTGCCGCCGCTGCCGTAGACGACGCCGCAATAACACCGGAAGTAGTCGCTGTCGCAGTGGTCGCTGCCGAGTTCGGGGGAGTCGGGACCTCCTCGTCCTGCGGCTCGCCCTTGGCCGCGCCGATCCAAGAGGTCACTTGGTTTGTTAATCCGGAGAACATGTTCACTTCAACAAGGTTAGGGAAGGTTGAAGGATTTTTTGTGCCCCTCTTCTTCTCGCTGAGTGCACTCTGCTTCCGTTCGGCAGCACACCGATTCGGGACAAATTGAAACTATTTCTTAACGCTCCGAACGCCACGCAATATCACAGCTACAGCTCGATTGGCACACAGCTATAGCAACTTTGCGTTTTCGGTTCGCCTACTTAGAGCGTGTAATATAACGATGTTTTGCTCTAACGATCGGTCTCACAGTACGTTCACTGGTCACTTTTTGCTAGCGTCGAATGCGGGGCCGAACCGTGCGCATCAAACACGAAATCCTATGAAATTAGGTGGCAACACCGCACTCTAATGAGTCCGTCGGCAGAGTATCACTGAAACGCTTTCCTGTCGATTATACAACACAAGAACGAATGAAACCAATACACACACACACACTCGTGTGGTGTCCGTTTGGTAGGACACGGAACAATGGATTAACCGACAATAGGACGCTCAGTTCGGGTTAGCTTGCGGAATCGCCGCAGAGCAGAAGGATCTCATGTTTCGGATGCTGTCAACGGACAAAAGCACCACTCACACCCACAAACTCTACCAATAATCAGGCCAACGCACCAAGGCCGCTAGATGTAGTGTCTAAATGGAACACGGAGCAATTGGAAGGAAGCCAGCGATGTCTCCTTGCGAAGCCCTTATGTGCACTGCCATTTCTGACGGGCAAGTGTGCGACTACACTTCACTCGAACTCAGTTGAAAGGGTGCTTTTGGAGTACTTCTCCCGAAAAAGAGAGTACATTGACGAACCATATACGATTGACAATGCAGCCGAATGTTACTAACATGACAACCCACGGTTAGTGTTGCCGAAGGAAACGAAAGGTTTCCGTCAGAACATTCTGTCCGCTGGAAGCTTTGGAAGCCAAACCGGCAAACATGGAGAAAGTAGTTTCCACGGTAAATTACTATTACTACTTCAACAAGCTGCTGTTTTCATCGTCTCATGGATATTTGCGTTGATATTTTCTCGATTCGACTATTCCTCACACACACACACACACACACACACGAACACTTGCTCTTCCACGCCCGTGTGTTGTCGTACGCAATTAGTCATCCTATTAATTCGCAAGGGTCCTTGCCTTGCGACACAAAATGCCAAATGCAAAGGGGGAGCCCTAACTGATGAGGAAATACGAGAGGAAATGATTCGGTGGAAACAATAGAAGTGAAATAATTTATTTAAAGGCCTGGAAATCTGGATAATGTAGAGCATATGAAACAACTTTTCGCACGCTTTCTTTCCAAGTCTCCAGAGACACACGTGACTAACACTTTCCAATGTACAAGCGCTTCTAAGCACAGCTCAAGTGAACAACTGCGCTGATAATCCAACTTTATGTTGTCCACTGCTTACTATGGCTATAGATTTGCACGACCTTCCGTGTGGAAATTATTATGGAACAGAACCTCTGTTGCAGAATTTTCGCATTTCATTTCCACTCGCACCGTTAACGGGAATTTCCCTAACCTTTCACACAATCAATATTTTCTCGGCTGAACTAACAGTCCGCTAATTACCGGAAGCGATATGTGAGAAGTAAAAAATTTACTTCCGTCCAGCACACCAGTCACCGTTGCTAGCCGATCGAGTTCGTCCGTTCGAATGACTCGAACCCGAAGGAAAGTTCAAGCGCACGGCCCGACTAGTCCGCAATGTTGGAGATTTCTCGGCTTCGGGATTTCGATCGGTCGGTCCCTCTCTTGCTGGCACACACGCACATCCACTAGAAAGACCTTCCAGTGTGTCCTTTTCCACAAAAAAGCTCGCTTTTGCGCGTACCACCAGCAATGCGCATTCGCCGGACGGGACTGACGACAAACGTCACAAGCAGTACGAGAAGTAGACGAACTTTACACGTTTTGGGAATGCCATCCGTTCTCTCAGCGCGAGTGCGGAAGCACGCCAAAACGCCGAAGTAAACGGCCAACCGCGACATCTCGACCCCGAAACGCCGAAGGAAGTTTCCAGCATAAACCGCTTCAAGAACCATGCCATCCGACATGCGTACCACACGCGCGTCCACTTCGCAATAGCCGTTGGTAGTGGAATGTGTCCTTCACTGTTGGCGTCGGAAGGAAATTCAAACGATGACAGTTCTGTCCCCATCTGGAAGGACAACTGTTTATCTACGATGTGCCTTCCATCCATTGATTTTATGCAATAACTAACTACAAACAATTTATCAACATAGCAACGTGACTTCCAGGCCATGCCAACAGTGCTGCAACTTTGCTCAGTCCAATCAGGCTGCCTATCATGAAGAAGGAATCAAAAGGATTGAGAAGTTCGGAGCGTGTTCGAAAATAGTATAGCACAATCGATCGTTCCCCTGCGAACCTTTTTAAGAACGCTCAATAATCTAATTTAATATAGACCAATCAATAGAGAGTATTTGAGCTATCTATGGCGCGCCTTCGTTGCTTCCAGGAAGACATGGGTTAATGATCTTGCGGATTGGGTTGTTCCGGAGATGATGATAATCACATTTGCTTGACTATCCTACACAATCGTGTACTTACGACGTGGCCTCAATGCTCTCCACACTGCGTGTACATCGCTCACGAACCACCCCTAACCCGTGGACGAATACCCTTCGGATACAGCAAGAGCATTGGAAGAGCGGAAAAATCGATACTCCACCAATCTAGTGAGAAGGATTCGCAAGTCCAGTGCTTTTGCTAAAGCAATTTTGCCTTTCTGGCGCTTGCCAGACTGTGGGGGCAAATGTAGTTTCACACATCTGCTTCGGTACCGTACCAGCGAGGAGTGATTCGTGTTTTTAAGTGTTAGTACCTAATTTGGAGCACAAACTCGGAGGTTTCTTTTGAGTTGCGTGCTTTTTTTGCTACGGATTCGACTTTTTATTAGCACCACGCAATTTAACCGATTGTACACTGCCAACAAAGATCACACCTAAAAGACACGACCGAGCTACAAAACAACGTAAAGGTACTAGAACTGTTTGCTTACACGTACGAAGGTAGGAGGAGGAGCAATTCTTTGGGAATTTGGGCACTGTTCACCGCGAGTTGGAATTTGCACTACGCACTGGCGAAGACGAACGGTTTACAGATGAAGTTAGTTCCTTGCACTGAAAACGTATCGAGCGCACAACGAAAACAATTGGCTGGCGCAACTGATATCGTTGACAGCTGTGTAAACTCGGGCTTCGTTTATACTGCCATGGTTGTGTTCTGCTTCGTGCCGATTTACGACATGGAAGAAATATTAATCGTCTACGGAACCCTAGCGCGTGATTTATGCTGTTATTCGCACTGAATTATAAGTCTTATTCGTTATTTGAAGGGTTTTTCAGTGCCATCAATCATTCTGTATTCCGCGGATGGGTTTTCCAGAAAAGCACAATCACGTATGTTCAATCGCAGTTGTTTTCATTCCAAAACATAGTCTCAGCGGCGTTGTTGACGGTGCTAAAGTGTGGACCCTCGCCTGAAAATTTGCATTGAAGCCAATCTTAGGTGTGCGCCGTTGTCTATTTAAGTGTACACCCCGGGCCAATCCGGCTATCGGCAAGGAAGTTCTGTGGCAGTACTCTTGTGCTGCATCTAACACAGCGCAAAATGCATCTTGGTGCCCAGAAGCTAGCACTGAAGCAAAAGTAAGCACGCGGCATGTGATGACCGGCGGCTGAGAAGGCGTCGTCTGCAGACAACGAGAATTAATTGAGCAATTCTTTTACCTCTAATCTTTAAGAGAAGCAAAGTTGGCAGCCGCTTTTCCCAAGGGAATACGGTGTCAAAAATGTCTTGAATTCGGCCACTGGAGCTACGAGTGCAAGGGCAAACGCAAGTATCTGCACCGGTCATCGCGAACGCAAGTGTTGAAAAGTAACTTGACTAAACTTCGCGCAAAAAAGTAAGTGGAACTGTGAGCAATCGGAAATCCGTATGCCGAAACTAATTCACAATTCGTTAACATTTTAGTGGCGAGAGCAACGAAAGTCAATCGGATCCGGCGGTGAAGAAGAAAACCGATGAGGACAAGAACCATTCCAGTGCGAACTCCGGTTCCTCAAGCAGTAGCGATAGCAGCAGAAGTAGCAGCAGCAGCAGCAGCAGCAGCAGCAGCAGCAGTAGTAGCAGTAGCAATGATAGCGACAGCAGCGATAGCGACTCAAGTAGCAGCACCAGCAGCAGCTCTTCGAGCACTAGCAGCTCAAGCGGAAGCTCTAGCAGCAGTAGTGCAGGTTCTTCCGAGGACGAAGCAAAAGTAAGCAAAAGAAAGAACCTGGTAAGCGAGAAAGATAAGGCTCTTAACGGACAGGAAGTAAATATCGGAAGCTTGACGAAAACAAAACATGGAAAACCGAAAGACAGAAAAGGTAACAGAAAAGGTGGTGGCAATAACGTAAGTGACCGTTCCGAGAGCGGCACGGAAGGACCCTCACAATCTAATGACGAACGGAAGAAAAGAAAGCGTCGCAAAGAAGGTGACTAAGGGCTGAGTTCAGAATCTTGCCGACCCTACTTCATGCATCGCTAACCATCGCTTTCGCCAATCGCGGGTGTTCTACACGGAAGTTCCACACAACCTTAGGCCCTTCCCGCAACTAACTTACGCCCATCAGCGAAGGTCTCTTTATGCCCCCTATCGGAAAAGAAGAAGCAAGCACACATTTATTCGTAAAAGTAATCGTCTAACTTGTACATATTGATAATGAGAAAAGTGAAACGCGCAAAATAATCAGAAAACGTAAATAAACCATACATATTTAGTAAAGCAAGTTGGTGTAGCCGTCGTTTTCCACTTTACGCTTCAGCCGCCTCGGGTACGATCTGTACGATAATCTTCCGCTTGGCATCGTAGGAGAATCCATTGGTTTTGAAAACTTCCGATTCCAGGAATGGCTTGAGATTGTGAATGTCGATCGCTTTAGCCCGTTCGGACAGATCCTTCTCCATGACCTCGACGTGCGTGGCTCGGGGTCCATCCTTGCACCGCAGGTAGGCGAGCTGATCGAGCGTCAGTTGACGCAGAATGAAGAACAGCAATTCGGAGTGATCGCGCTGGAACGACAGGTACTTCTGGAACGTGGAGCGCATTTTGTTCATCACGCTGAATTTTTGCGCTTCGATGAAACTCTCCAGCATCATACGGATGGCCATGTTCACGTCTACGTCCTGCACCGTGTCGCGCAAGTGCATGCGCGCATGCGCTTCTGACATTCGAATAACACTTTCAATGTGTCGCACCGTGATAGGGAGTGAGCCGGTCGAGAGCGATTCCTGGCGCAGCTGCGAGTACATGTTGGCGATCTTGTCCTGATCCATATTCGACAGCTTCGGGTGTACGTTCTCCTTTGCGTACACGATGTACTTCTTCAAAAGCTCCTGCGGTATCTGCATGCTGTCCTCGGGCTGCGATTCTGGCACCACGTCCACCATTGATGGGTGATTTTTGATGTGCGAGTTGACCACGAACCGGGCCAGAAGTTGATCTTGCATCGGATCAAACTCATCCTTCACCACACACAGAACATCGAATCGGGACAAAATTGGTTCGGATAGGTTCACGTTCTCCGAGAACGTCATGCTTGGATCGTAGCGTCCACCGATAGGATTGGCTGCCGCAATCACGGCACACCTCGCTTGCAGTGACGTCACGATGCCTGCCTTCGAGATGGAGATTGATTGCTGCTCCATAGCTTCGTGAATCGAAGTTCGATCCTGATCGTTCATTTTATCAAACTCATCAATCAGGCAGACTCCCAAATCGGCCAGCACCAGGGCACCAGCTTCCAGGGTCCACTCGCGTGTCGTCGGATTACGTCGCACATATGCCGTCAAACCGACGGCCGAAGCACCCTGGCCGGTAGTGAATACCGCTCGTGGAGCGATCTTTTCTGTGTACTTTAGAAACTGCGACTTGGCCGTTCCTGGGTCGCCGCACAGTAAAATGTTAATATCGCCACGAATTTTGTGTTTGTCGCCGGGATTTTTCGATTCACCGCCAAAAAGAGACAGTGCAAGGCCACGCTTGATGTAGTTGTGCCCGTAAATCGACGGTGCCATGCTCTGCACGATCCGCTCGCTGATGCGCGGATCCTTACTCAGCCGCTGGATCGTCGAAATATCTTCATCCGTTAGCGATGCCACTACGTGTTTGCTGTTTTTCACCACCAAATGGTTGGCAATAAGGACGGTGGCAAACACCGGAAAGCCCTGCTCCGTGTTTAGCGATCCATCGTAGTTGTTGGTGTAAATACCCGTTACCTCAATCTCATCGCCCGGCTTGCACTGGTCACAGAGGTCGGCCAGCAGCACGCAATCCTTGCTACGTGGAATACGTCCCGCCGGAATACGACCGGGCGATTCCTGCAATGTAATCTTCTGGTAGTTTCGATACAGCGTTTGCTCCATGTTGATCGAAAACGGTCCAGCACTCTGACACTCGGGACAAGAACCCGGCTTGACCTCCGTGTTCTGGCTCTGGACGAATGGCCCCAGCACGTAGCCACACTTGACGCAATCGTACTTGATGACCGAAAGCTGTGGCAGCACTCCGGTCGTTGCCGTAACAACGCCCAACGTTCGAACCAGTTGGTTCAAATGAAGCTTCCGGAACGTGCGTAATTCCTCCACGAGCGGGAGATCCGAAATGCGGACATGGATCTCATTCGTCACGCGCTCGTACCACGGATGGATGTCAGTTACCATCTTCTTTGCGACCTTGTCCATAATTTCGAGCATTTGGAAGGGTGCCTCGGGCAGAAAGTACGCCAAGACATGTTGGTTGCGTGCCAGATCCGGATACGACACCACAAAGCTCGAGTTGTTCTGTTGACACATGCGCTTAATCCGACCGAGGTAAACGTAAGTTCCCTTCTCATCGACGAACGTTCGCAGAAAGTTGTTGAATCGATTAGAAATTTCGGTCCGAGGTCCCAACATCGAAACCCACTCTTTGATGCTGTGTCCTTTCGTTTCATCGAGGTTCTCAATCGATTCAACCATCTCCGCGTCCTCCGTTTCAATCTCCGCCGCCTTCTCCGCGGCCCGGCGTTTCGCCTGCGGGATGTCATCCTCGTCATCGCTTTTGTCGTAGAATAGATGATCCTGATCGTCGCGATGAATACCGGCCGCCCGATCGCGTCGCCGCATTGCGACCTCAGCCGCGGCTCGATCTGTCTGCGAAATATCGCTGTACTCCTCGACATCCAGCTCGTCCATATCGTACCGATCCAGGTGCGGCACCGGCCGGTAGTCGGCTTCCATGTTGTCACCAAACAGCTCCTCGCCATCGGCTTCCTCCTCGTCGACCATATTGTCGTCGCGTACCGTCGTGTCGCCGAGGATTTCTTCCTCGTTCTCGAACGGCTCGAAATCGCCAACCGGAGAGGTCATCCCGGACCGAAAGTTTCGGCGATCCATCTCCGACGGAAGGTTTGGTGCTGGCGAGCTTGGCGCGTCCTGCAAGAGGGCACGCAGCCAACGAATACGTGCTTAGTGTCGATTTCAAATTTAATTCTTTCACGCACTTACCGACATTGTACGATATTAAAATATTAACGTAAAAGAAAAATACACGTAACACGTAATACAGTATCAGTTACAACAATAAACTCAACAACTCGTCTACCGCGCAGCAGCGTTCAACTTTCCGAAGCGCAACACTTAAGCTGAAAGCGCACGGTTTGCGCGCGCAGCTTTGACAGCAGTGCGTTAATGAAATGTCAAAATAATCGCTTTTCCGTCAACGGTATTGTCGATACAGAAAAGTCGACATAAAAAAGTATTGAACTTTGAAAAATTAATACAATGTACAAGGTTTAATTTATGTACAATTGACTAATAGAGTAATTTGACCAATTTTTCATACATTTTGCTGAGAAAATGAGTATATATGGGGTTAAACAGAAAAGGGATGAACATTGAAATAAAAATGGAAATTCTTTGATTCTAAACATTCATAAACATTTCTTCGTCTCATGTTGGCAGAGAAGTATTTTTCAATGGTTTAGGATCAACATTAATGTCTAAGTCATTCTGATAGGTTACTGAAATTTTTTTTTTCTTTCCAAGTGCAGCTTGTGAAATGAAGTACATTTGTGAAATGATATTTGGGCTTACATTTATTGTTTTACTCCATAGAATGTTAATCCGGTTTTGGATAGTTTGCTGTTCAACGCTTCCAAGCATGGCAATAGTTCAGTTTCAAAACAAAAAGTAAGATTCGACCTTAAGAAAACGCGCAACTGTTCCATGAAAGTTTTATCATAACGTTCACCACTTTTGTGTTTTTAGTTTCGTTACTTTCCGTTGTGTTATTTTCATTTTAGCAAAAAACAGAAACAAACAAGTAAATCCAGTATCCATCACTGTTCAACATGACACAACTTGTTCTACTTTCTTTTCTCCTGTGCATCGGGAACCGGCCTACATTGTAAGAGGGGAAAATATCTCCAGAATATAATGCAGTTGCTTCTAGGATAAGGTGCAGAGTGTGTGAAAATGTATTGCTCAATGATTTTCAATAGTAGTTGATTACTATTACATCGCTAGTTCAGCTAGTGATCGCGAACGACACCACTCTGATGCGGATGAGACAAGAGTTTTAAATGGTGGCATATCGCTAAATGTGATCATAAAGGTTTTCGTTTCGCAATCAACCATTGCTGGCGGGTTGTGTAAGGCTTTTTCCTCAGAGAATCGAACTGTTTCGCATATCCGAAACATAGTCTTTGTCTTATCATTTTCATCATACAATACGGACAAACACGTTAAAAGGCATGCTGGATACTGTGAAATCATTGCGAGAATCAAATCTTTTTTTCTATTTGGTTCAGTAGCTTTTTTAAAGACGACACACAGTAAAGCACGTTTATGTATTTTTGTCTGCTTTGTTTTGTTTCCGCAAAAAGGGGTAGAAACTGAGGCGCATTCTTACTTCTAATCTACATTTACTAGCGCTATTTACTGCCACTATTTCACACGTTCCTATTTCTCCGTTTCCAGAGCTTCAGAGCGCCGTAATTCAACATAGCTGTGTATCCTTTTCCAATCTCAACATTTTGTTGACGATGTTCTGAATATTGAAACATTTTTTTACCTTCTGATTGGAGCCATTTACAACTGACCTTAGCTGACCCGATACTTTACTGACCATATCGATCTCAGTAAAAAAAAAAACAAATAACACCGCTCCACCTTTTTCTTACCATTCGGCATCACCATTCGATTTCTGAAACACAAAGTCCTTACCATTAACATGCATGATACCGTCTTTTAGATAAAACTTCCACTTGTTTCGAGATCGGGTGATCTGTAAAAGGAATGAGCGAAGTATTGAAAAACGGTCATTTAGATGTTAATCCGTATTACGATTGCAATTGAGGCACTCTTCTGCATACCTTGTCATACTGGCACACGACAACGTTATCCGTTTCGAACAGGTCGGACGCATCTTCATCCGTGACGTCGTCCTCACTGTTCAGCGGTTCTTCCTCGGCGCCGCCCTCTGCATCCAAATCATCCTCTTCTTCTTTGTCCAAATCCTCGTCGTCATCGTCAGGAATGTTGTCGTCGCTTATGTCGCTCGCTTCCTCATCCGACGTATCGACTGCACCATCCAACTGACAAATCCGAATTATCACTGCAAAGAACGGGCAATAACGGCGTACATGAACTATCACGCTGGACCGTGTAACCATTTTAACAACCGTGTGGTGCCCGCTTAATGCTACTTACCTTCGTCATGAGCCGCCGACGCTGAAGCTGCTTTCCGCCCGGCCCTTGATAATCGACGACGAACATTTTTACCTCCAACGGGCTTTGCTGTAGAGCTGCTGGTAGCTACCATGGTTTCACTGTCAGATTTTTTGCTGCCGTCGCCATTCGTGCTTGGTGTGGACAGTAGCTGCCATTCGAAAAGTACGGGCCTGCTCGATTGCGCACAGAGCTCCGAATTTGTTTGTATAATCGGCGAATCACTGGGCGAGTAGGATTCGCCCATCGGATCATCATCGCAGGCACCATCCAATTGCTTTTGGATCGGAAGTGTATCTATTGAGTAATAGAGACGACAGTAAACGGATAAAACCATAAGCAAGATTTCCACAGAGTTGGTCATGTTAATTTAAGGTGGGTTACGCACGCTTATTCATGCTGCTGCTCTGCAGATACGAGTTGACATGCTGCTGCAGGACTGAGGACGCAATTTGTGGCGGCAGCGGCATGATGGAGGAAATGATTGGGCTGGTGAGGACCTGCTGCAGTTGGTTCTCTTGCAACGCGGACGCAGGCACCTGTATCGTCAGCACACGTGGCTGACTGTTGGGCACGTTCGGTTGCGCCGGAAGCGTAATCTGGATTGCGACCAGCTTGTTCGGATCGAGTGCAGCCACCACGGTGGACGGCACAGCCCCAGACGACTGCTGCTGGGCACCGGTAGTCGAGGCGGTAGTCGTCCGATTACTGCCTGTCATTGATTCAGCTGGTTCCGGTTTAATCGGTACAGATTTCACATTATTGCTGGCAGCAGTACCACTGTTAGCCACTTTACCATTCTCTTGGTTTGTGGAAGACGATGCTGCCGCAGCAGCTGCTGCCGCCTTTGCTTTTTTGGTTCCGTTTGCCTGCAATGTAAGGGCGACGGAATGTATATGAGATCATAAGTCACGATATTTGAAACTATCTTTAGCATTGAGGTTACCTTGGAGTGCGAAACCGACTTTGCGCCGCCCAAAATCGGTGGAAGCTGCTGGTCCTGTGCTTCCGGCCCTACCTCGACCGCTTTATTCGCCAGCACCTTGGAGGTCCAAATTTGCTTCAACTCCTGCAGCACCTGCTCGTCAACACCCTCGTCAAGAAAGGCGTCCCGTACACCGCCAATGACATCGTCGATAACCGTTTGGTATACTTTAAGCTGGACAAAAGGGAACAGAAAATGAAAAATGTTGTAAGAAGAAAATTACACAAGGATTTGCGGTAACTTCTGAGACAACCTCCTTAACAGCACCAAACTGTCGTAGTAATATTCTCAATCAAAATGTTCTTAACGCAGTTAATTGGCAATTGTTACCAGTTGTGGTGATCGCTTACGATTTCATCAACGAGAACACAAGCGCACACTTCACCATTCAATTTGATCAAAACTTGGCATCCGGGGGGGGGCAAATATTGTTGTTGACACAAAGGAACAAAATGATAAAATGGAGAACATTTTACTATGTAAAACTTCCCCGCAAAAGCCACAGAGTCTCAAGTCTTTAGCGTCACCAAAGCACCCTCCTACTAGCCGGGTGATAACGAACGAACGAACGATGAAGGAGGCCGGTGTTTTTCCTTTTCCATTTCAGCATTTCGTAACCAATGGTAACCAACGGGGTGAGATCCAAAAGTAGCAGGAAGCGCCAAACCGCTGCAAGCAACTGCACACGTTGAGCGTGGTTCGGCGACATACCCGTTGATAGATAAGCTTTATCAGTCGCGGTTCGGTTCTCATTGCCCACTGTCCTAAACTTGACCAAGTTCCTGAAGGTGGTTACTTGCAATGGCAACAGAAAGTCGCAATGTGATTGACACTTCCCATAAAGGAATTATGTATTGCCCGCATGAAATTCGACAAACCAAGCATACTATTCTCGTAAAACAAGAGCGTGGAAAAATGTGCTTCATCTATCAAACATGAACACAACAACCGGGTTCTGCAATTGTTTTTGTCAATACAGAAAAAAGTATAAACTAGAGGGTTAATTGCTCAAAGTTGGAACGCCATCATTTTATTTGTTTTCTCAGATGGCCCCTGTCTATTTTACCAAATGCTGTCTCGGCTGGCGTTAAAACTGTATGTCTCCACAGCGTTCTGATCGAATGTGGGTGTCTGCCACTAGAAATGTCATATGTCTACAGGTGGGTTCAGGCGACATGTTGAACACCACACACGCGATAAGTAGACGATACGGTTCCGCGACCACTTGCGACATCATAAAAGAAAAGTATACAGAAACATAAAATACCGGTACATTATCGCAAAGCACGCATATTAAGGATCACACGAGAGTTTAACTCTCCAGATACCAGATAGACACTAAATACTTAGTTTTTTAAAACCAATTGATTTTGGTCTGGATTTCGTACAACAATGGGGCTCCCTGCCTATTTTTCTTTTGCAGGTGTACAGCTCCAAGCAATGGGAACAGCACTGATAAGCGGAGTAAAGTACCTGTCTTTGTCCCACGGCAAAAGCTAGCCGTCTTGACAAACCTACGCACATACAACAAAACACAATTTGTTGCAACTTGATTTTTTGTATCAACTTTGCAATATTTGTATTGGTTCTTTAATGTGCACCGCATTTATGTGCAATGCAAACCACTTTTTTGTTATTGAGATGCAAATTAAATTATTTATCGAAAATAGTATAATCGACCAAAGAACGAACGCAGCAAAAACTTTCCTCAGACGACCGCGCAGCGGTTGTATCGCCAAATAAGAAGAAGATGGTTACTAAGAGCAACATTAGCCAACTGATAATTAAAATACTATTTAGTCTGTAATCGATTTGATTTTCTAATCCAATAAGCGTATCTGCAAATACATCGTAATCCAAATCCACGCCATGCGCTGCTACCATATGGTGGCCTCCTTTTCTTTTTCTTTTTCTAATGAATATTTCTTCACCAACAGTGTTTAGGATAACTCGCTTTTGCGCCATGCGGAAACACCACCCTTTGGCCTCTGCCATATGGATCCTGTCTGTACCCGTAGCTTGTCCATTACTCTAAAACCCTTCAAGGTACGTCGTCTTTAAAGAATCTTTCTGCATGTAATCACACAAATGTAGCCAAACAAATAGGTTCATGCCTGTGTGACATGAATGTTAATTACGAAGGCCTTACAAACCAGGTAGCTGCTCATCCCAATATGCATGAACATTCGTAGAATATTCATAAGAATAGTCACTTACCACCGATGTCTGACTGAGAGCCATCATGAGCTTGTGGGGGGTTTGCTATCGGACAGTATCAGTTCCTGGCGTTCCGGCAGAACTCTTCAGCGGCACACACTTCAACGGTGCGTTCCTGGTCCGTTCGTGTCCACCGCGAACCAGTTGTGCGGTGCGATAAGAGGCCGACAACAAGTGCGCACTCTGTTGCGACCAAGATATTCTTTCGCCTCGTCCTGGGAGTTACAGGCAGCGAGCGGCGCCACTGAAACGGTTTCTCGGTATCACTGAGGCGCCAGCGCAAGGGAACGGGCACGGGAAAAGTGCAACAGCACCACACGATTTTTGTCGGCCGCAGAATGCAATTTTGCTACGGCAACTGACTGACAGCGCCTATGATAATGGCGAAGATGACGATCAGTTCTCCGACGAATCGCTTCTCGCCCCAATGACTCGTGATTACGTTGTACACTTATTCGATTCGTGCTGCTCGAGTTTGTCTTCGGCCTTTCGTTGTCTCGTTGCCCTAGTTGGTGCTAATCGCGGCTCTACATGGTCCTTCGAACTTCGTACTCGGTCGGTGCTCTACCGTTGGGAGCTCTTTGGCACACAGCCTCCTCTGGTGTCGCCGTTCTCGAGTGCGCGCGGGTGATCACGATCCTCTTGGCGAAGGTGATACGATACCGATGGCTGAAAAAATCACACCTCCGTCTACTGGACGGGCGAATGTGCACAGCAGTAGGCCTGATGTTTGTGCCAGTTTGCGGTTCCGGCTGGCGAGTTAAGTCTGAGCATGAATGAAGCACAATACGGCCCGGGGTGTCGCGACACGACCGTGATGATCACGAGACCCACGCCACACACGAGGAGAGGTTGCTTTGCCGTCGACGACGTTGTCCGCGTATTAGCGGAAGCTGCCCGTGCTTCTTCCCGCCCGAAGATTTGTTCTGCTTCGCTGGCTTTTGGGAGACTCCCGTAGCTTGCGGCAATGACGAGAAGAAAACGAAACACACCGCGGCCTGCCAGTCAGTAGCGAGCGCCGTTCACACACTCATCGCACGGATTGACAACAGCCGCACACACCACTGAGCGAACACACACCGCGGCGCGAGATAAAAAAAAAAGTGGGATGACGGTTGCGGCGAACGGGTACGCAAAAAAAAAATGAGTAAGTTACACCACCGCCTGTACCGAGGTCGTCGGTTTGTGTAATAAGTTCCAATTCGCTACTCGTAGCGCGAATTTCTTCAACCGGTCCGTTTGCGCCGTTTTCTTGACCCACGTAAACAATCCAACAGCAAATCCGCCTTACGTTGCTCGAAGTGGCAGCGGTCAGAGTGGTCTTTCTGAGCCCGTACCAAGGGCCCCCTGCCGCCGAAGATACGAATCAACCTGCTGCTTTCGTCGGATGTGCTGCCAGTGCTGCTTTGATGGGTTCAATACCAACGAAGGCCAACCTTCGAAGCGCTTGGTGCCAAATTGATCAGCAACCGCCGAACTATCGTCGTAGTATCGCAAAAGAAGATGGACGCGCAATTTTCTGCCGTCCTCCTTTTTGAGGTGTCGCTTACTTGAACGCGCTACGAAACTGTACCATTTTCCACAGAACGAACACACCAACCGTGCGCGGCAACGAATTGGTACGTTTTGTCGTCTCGGCTTGCTTCTACCCGCGGAGTGACAGACGGAAGGTAAGCTGTGATAGTGTTGATGCTCTTGATGGTGGTGTTCGTGTTGGCGCTGCTCTGAATTTCTTCGACGTAGCACTGACAGCCAAACGAATTCGTTGAATTATTCGTTGAAAGGTAGACCAGACATTTTTATGTTTGCTGTTAACTATTCAAATTAAAAAACAGCGTTCCATGCATACCCCTTTGTTAAAAAATCCCCATTATCGAACTCATTTCCCCTTTTTGAATGCTCACCGTTGGAATATTTAATCGATCGCACGCCATTTGGGAGGCGGAACAATTCACAGTGTACACATTCGTGTGTGGTGGGAAAGAAAACAAAATACGCAGCTGTCAAAAGGCCAGTATTGTTGGGGTAATTTTGTAAGGTTAGGACGCCGTGAAGCTGGTTCTAACCGCAACAAACCGTGCGAAAGTACGAAAAATTGTAAAAACTAGCAATCGAGCATTTGCAACGGCAGTGCAAAATGTCCGACGTGGAAATGACGGAGCAAGGCGAACAGGTAAGTCGACCAGGTGGCATTATATTTACTCCGCTTACGCCGTGTGTCACTCCGGTACGGTACTCGCTTCAGGCCGTGATCGACACAATCAAGCTAGACTCCGACGATGACGACGATGCCACATCTTCAGAAGGCAGCCACACGGAAGATGAAGAAACGGAGGACGATGACGACGAAAACGACGATGAATCGGTCGAGTCCAAACACATCAAACAGTACATTGAGATACTGACGAAGATTGCGGGGGACAAGTACAACTACGACAACTACGTTCAGCTGCTGGAAGTGGCACAGTAAGTGGTAGGAGTTCTCATGCAACTGGGCCACCCGTAATGCCATGGTTTTGTTTTGCAGCGAAATGAATGACCTCGACAAGATTCGTCAGAGTGCCGAAATCTTTGCGGCCATGTATCCGCTATCGCCGGACATCTGGCTGCGGTGGTTAAAGATCGAAGCGTCTCTTGCATCGACCGACGAACAGATCGAGAAGGTTGAAAAACTGTTCCAGCGAGCACTGACGGACTACTACTCGGCCGAGGTGGCGCTCGAGTTTGCCGGATTGGCCCTGAAGACGGACAACAAAACGATTGCGGAACGTATCTGGAAAATACTGGTACCGACGTACGCGCTACACACGTTCAAGGGAAGATCCATCTTCGAGGCATACCGCGAGGATGTTTTGGCGAAGAACGGAGAGTAGGTTCAACGATCTTTTTTTCTATTTTCGCAGCAAGAAAGTATCAAGTGTACATTTCGTTCAATATTTCAGTTCCGTGGAAAGCTTCAATCGAGTGGCTCGTATCTACGAGCAGGAACTGAAGATACCGCTGCGCAACATGGAAGACTCATACATTGAGTATAAACTGCTCTGCGAAAAGTACAAGTCAATGTTGACCGATTTGGATGAGGAAAAGTTTGAACGACGCTACAAGCAGGCGAAAGCGGCACTCCAGCAGATGTTGCCGCACGAGACGGCTCTTGCGGCGTTAGAATCACACCAGCACCAGGAGCGGGCCGAGCTGTACCGCAAGTACATCGCCGATTGCCGGTCTGACATTGACGACGATGAGAAGCAAATACTGTACGAACGGATGGTGACTGAGTGCTGCCTGGATGGGACCGTTTGGTTGGACTATCTGCGGTACCTGCGCCACTTTCCTCCCGATCCGGACGATAATCCTTCCTCGATCGTCTTCCGACAAACGCCACTGGACCTGGTGAATCGTGCCCTGCGCAACTGTACGTGGAGCGCGGAGCTGTTCGTCGAAAAGATGCGCATCGTTGAACGTGACCAGAAGGCGAGCTCGAAAATGACGGTAGTAAAGATTATGGAAGATGTGGCATCGGCCGGTCTGCAAACGCCGGAAGCATCGGTCAAGGTTTGGCTGGAATATCTGACGTTCTTGAGACGGTATACGGATTTTGAGAATGAAAAGGAGCGCGACATATTGCGCGCTAACTTTGATCTGGCGTGGAACCAGCTTGGCCGAACGTGGGGTGTGTTGGCTGATCCACAGTGCAAGATTTTGCAGTTTTGGGGCAGGCTTGAGTACGATGCGTTCCGCGAACCCAATAAGGGTCGCGATCTGTGGCTCAGTGTAATGGGTAGGTGATGATGCCGGGTGAATGAGCTGATGCAACGTTTACTGACTTGACGATCAATCTCTTCTTTCGTCCCCAGAAAGTGCCGATAATTCGACACGAGCCGGACTGTGGATCGAGTTTGCCGAGATGGAAGCCAAACGCAACGCCGACGCCGTTCGAAAGCTGTACCGCAAGGCAATCTCCTCAAACGGCTTAGATGATCCGGAAACACTTGCCGCCGCATGGTTGCGCTTCGAGCGCTGCAACGGTACGCTTGAGCAGCTCATCTTTGCCCAGGAGCTTTGCAAGGCCACGATTGAGAAGTACTACAAAACATTGATCAAACCGGTGCGCTCCGCAAAGGGAAAGCCACGGGTGGATGCGGTGGCAAAAGACACGCCTTCTTCGGATACGACACGGAAAGACGGAGCGACGGATGGCACGGCCAAGAAAAATCTAAAACGCACACACGAACAGTCTGCGGTTAACGATGCACCGAAGGAAGAATTCAAAGTTCCTGCCATTCCGTCAATCAACAGTGCACCGAAGTCAGGGGAAACGAATTCGGAATCGGCTGAGGAGACGCACGAACGATCAGACGGGGAAGTGAAGCGTGCCAAACTAGAAACACCGGAAAAGGGAACCGAAACTCGCCAGGTGTTCATCAGCAACTTAAGCTTCGATGCGACGGAACAGGAAATTCGAGACACTTTTCCCGAGCTTTCGATAGAAAGCATCGAACTTGTAGCGTCAAGTTCGGGTAAAAGTCGTGGTTTCGGTTACGTTCTGTTGTCCAACGAACAGGATGTACCGAAAGCACTTAGCCTTGACCGTCGTCCACTGGCCGGACGCCCAGTATTCATTTCGAACGTAGCGCGCGATAAAGCCAACCGACAGCATCAGTTCAAATATTCTTCGGCCGTTGAACCGAACAAACTGTTTATCAAAGGCCTTCCATTCGAGTTAGGTCGCGACGACTTGCAGCGCCTTTTCGAACCATTCGGGGCCATTAAGGACATTCGGATCGTGTGCTTCCGAAACGGACGCTCGAAGGGTCTGGCGTACCTCGAATACGAAACGGAGGCGGCAGCCAAGCGAGCGGTGCTGAAACTGGATCAACACGTGATCGATGGGTTTACCATCACCGTTGCCATTTCGTCACCGCCACCAAAGAAGAATCCAACCGCTACCGAACCGATGAAAGCATCCTCCGGTGCGGCGGAAGACGGTGGAGCTACCTCAAGCCTCGGTGCTGGAAAACGCCAGTTGGCGAAAGGGTAGGTGAACAGAATGCCTAGTCTACCTTGGAGACATATGTTATTCTCGGTTTTCGATATCTTCCATTCCAGTGACGTGAAGCAGAAACTTTCGCCGATGATTCCGACGGCGCTGCTCAAGCGAACAACGGCCCCCGCTGGTACGGAAAAGCCCAAATCGAACGACGATTTTCGTAAGCTGCTTCTTAAGTGAGCAGCAAATGGGAATCTTCCGATTCGCACCCAACATTCATCATAACATTCTTCGTTCTTCGTTCGTGTGTATTTTTTTGGAGGACTATAAGTTTGGGGCAATTCTCTCAACGGAGAGAGTAACAACAGTAAAAATAGCGTATGGAATAGTTTTATTCCGCCTTTTCTCTTGCTTCCATCGTCAACCGTGTTGTGCGATAGGCAGCGTTTGCGTTTCTTTGCGGAAGTGGTTTATTCCGTAGTATCCATAAACATCGCGATTAATTTTGTGTCCGTTATCGCGGATTCTTCCATCATTACTGCTACTCCACGTAATATTTGCTTTTCCTGTGTCGCTTTTTGTCTGTATTTGGGTTTATATTTCTCACTTTGTAGTGCCGTGAAAAATGTGAGAATAAAGTTATTTCCTTAACATAAAATCCCAGCCACTTTTTCACTTCAACTTAATGCCACGCTTCACGAACGGTTTGATGCTTGATTCTCCTGTGTATCGCGTCGTTTCGGTACGCACTGGCCGGATGGCCCCCTTGCGTCGGATCAACGCCTTACGGTACTTCAACTTATTCTTCACGCGCACGTTGCGTTGATCGCGACGTTTGCGCACCGTCAAGCCCTTGTTTTTCGCGATCTGGTAGGTGATCTTGCGTTTTCCGACCTCATCAGCCGATTCCTCTTGCTCCTCTTCTTCCCCATCGTCGCCGTCTTCCAATTCCTCGCCGTCGGAAAGTTTTGGCCGTTTGGTAGTTGAAACTGACTCAAGTTCGCTTTCATCTCCATCTTCCAGCTCATCGTGGGTCGATTCTTCTTCGTTCGCCGTTCGCGCAAGGTTCGATTCCAATCGATCCAAAACACCGAAGCGATCGCGCTTTTGGCTTCTGATGACACCGGTGCTGCGTTTGTCTACATCGTCGGTAAATGTGATTTCTTCGCCGGCCGCCAATGCATTTTTAAGCTGCTCAACCTGTCCTTTGATGCTTAGTTCATACTTTTGGTCCAGCTCCTGTAGCAACTGCTTCATCTGTAGCACACGTTTTACCAGCGGATGAGCCTGGATGCGCACCCTTTGCGCCTTAAGCAGTACGTAAAATGTAATGTTGCTGCAATAGAGCAAACCGAGCTCGTAGCGTTTTTGCAAAAGCTGTGCGAATGGGTGGTCCAACTTATCGCGTGTTTGGAGAAACTTTAGCACCGGTTCCATCGTTTCAGCGCATTCGCTCAGCTGTTTGGTGCAGTCCTCCACCAGACCCGCAAACTCCGGTGAATCCTTCAGGAACAGATCCTTCTTTTGGCGTTCCGTTAAATCCGAGAGATCTTTCTCGATAACGATCAAATCCTTCGAAGCAGACTTTGAACTTTTGGATTTTGTTTTCTTGGACTTTTCAGTGGGGGTCGTCTGCTGAGTGCTATCGAACATGAATGGATCGAAAAGAAAGTCGGCCTCGGTCATGTCTTTCATCAATCGCTTTTGAATTTCCTTCGCTTCCTGTTCCTCCAACAAGGCCAATTCCTCCTCCTGCGCCGTAAGACTGTCGTAGTCGCGGTCAGCATAGCCCGTCCCGTAGAAGGCACTCGCCTTAGAGCCCCACGCTTTCCGGTCCGGCAAATAGTCTTCCTCGTTTGCTTCATCGAGATCACTGTCGTGCTCGAACTTGCGGATATCCTCAAAATCCGGCTCCTCGTCCTCGTCCTCGTAATCGTCCCCGTCGGTGCCATCAGCATCGTCATCGAACTGTAATACCGCTTCCGAACCGTCGTCTTCCTGCTGATCACGCCGGTTAACGTTGAGCTTTAACAGCTGTTTTTCACCATCGCTATACTCATTTTCTGAATCGGATGGTTCATAGTCACTGCCCACGTCTCCGAATTTTATTTTTTCCGACATCGTAAAGTTGCTTCGAGGTTATTAAATTGAAAAATGCAAGGAAGTTAAACCACACACTGCGCACCGTGCAAAACACGTGCGGTTTGTTTTGTATACGACTTTTGACAGTTCTCTGCTAACTCAGGGTTTTTGCGGAAAGGTTCAATAATCGTTGGACCGTATCCGAGTTTGATTCTCTAACACCTTTTTCATAATTTATGATACACATTCAATAAATATTTATTCTAGGTTACACGACTCGCTAGAAACACTTAATTGCGCATTTAACACTTTGCTGACCATCCCTAGCTGTACAAAACTACCCTAACCTCAACTTGTCACTGTGGCTGTCACAGGTTTGTTTTGGTCGTGCATTCCAGCATTTCGCGTGCACGTGCATATTCCACCGGGCTCGAGGCGAATTTTAAACTAAAGTGTTTGTGCCACTGTCACGAAAATGAGTAAATTTCGTTCGAAACTAAAGAAGAAAGTCGGTGGTAAACGATGGAGGCGCGGCACGGCGTCTTCCACCAACCCGGAGATTAACAAGCATCGCACCAAGGCAAAGAGCCGGTTCTTTCAGAGCAACCTCAGTCTTGCTCCGCTGCCGCCGGCCGCCGATAAAAAGCACAATCTTACGCTGGAGGCCGTTCTGAAGCACGATGCAATTCAGTCGTACGCTGAAGGAAGCAAGAAAAAAGTGCCCACAGTGAACGATATCGCGGCCAGCATGAAGTCGTTCAGTATGAAAGATGGCGACGACGAAATGATGTCCGATTCGCAACACGGCACCTTCAAGACGTTCCAAACGTTCGCCTCGAACTGGAGTGCCTGCTCGAACATGAGCTTCAAAAAGTAAGTCCCCCTATTTTTCACGTGATGGTAATGTGAAAGTATCCTGAATGATGTTCCATTTCTGCAGATTGCTGACTAACTTTCGGGCCGACTCGCAGTTGCAGAAGGACATGTTGGCGATATTAGCCGCACTGACGGAAGTGATCAAGGAGAACGGTGGATCCGAAAGCAGCACCGAGTATTTTCTTGCTCTGATGGAAACAATAGAAGCGGCCAAAGAAACGAACGATTCCGTTGCGGCCGTTTCGCTGCTTGCGATGGGCATAAAATCAGTCCCAGAAGCGGTCCTGCGTCGCAAGTTTTCCGAAACGGCTCAAACGTTACTGGCTCTGCTCGAGCGGTACACTGAAACGGATAACCAGATCATGGTGCGGAATCTGATCGGCTGTTTGTCGGTGTTGCTGCGGGCCCAAGAGTACGGTCAGTGGAAGCTGTCCTCCACGCTCAAGTTCTTCGACGCTGTGCTGGCTTTCACGACACACACGAAACCAAAGGTACGAAAGGCGGCCCAACACGCTGTGGTGGCCATCATTCACGGTAGTTGCTTCATGCTGCCTCCGAAAACACCGGAAGACGCGGATGGTCTGGACAAACCAGCCGTTGTATTGCAGAGGTCCCCGGTAAAACATCACCCGGCCGGCGGTCGTGTTGCACGTTTCTGTATCGCCCACTTCAAACCGGAAAACATTGCCAACAACCAGACCGTGATACTGCACACGCTCGGTTTGCTGCACAACGCTCTGCCCGGTTTCAACCGCGAAGACATCAAGCTGGTAGCGGAAAATCTCCTGTCGATCATGACCGCGACCAACGTGCTGATCCGCACAAATTGCTTCCAAACCTTCCATTCGCTGTTCAGTTCGAATACGGAAAACTTGACACCGGTATTGGCTGGCAAACTAATTTCCGCCTTGTACGATTACCGACCGGATCGTTCGGATTCGCGGCAAATCATCGCGTGGCTGACGGTCCTGAAGGAGGGTCACTTGTTTCTGGCCCGGTACGATCTCTGCTTATGCAGCAGCTCGTTGCCGAAGTTTGCGCAGGTTTGCACGCAAGACTTCTGGGCCAGCGAACGATTGGACGTCGTATCGGCCGCTTCGAACGCACTGAAGGACATACTGTACGAGTGCGTTCAGCCGTGCTGCGAGAGTGAAGCTGAGGTGGAAAAGCATCGATCTGCCATCGAGAAGGTGCTCCGGTACTTGACCGACGTCCTGTGTAGCGCCCCCTTCGGTCACGCAGCAACGCACGTGCTCGTCATACTGGCGATTGCGTTCGACGTAGCTGGAAGATTTTTCGGTGAAACATTGGCACCTGCGCTGACCACGCTGGGCACACGCTACGATGCACAATCGTCGAACCGTATTCAGATCGAACACGCCGTTCTGCAGGCGATCGGTTCGATGGATACTGTGCTCGTGTTGCAGTGCATCCCACTGGCCGGTCCCGATGGTAAGATTGATCTTGAACGCACCTGGATGTTACCGCTGCTGCGTGAAGGATTGCAACAGGCCAGCTTCGAATTGTTCAACGGTGTGATTCTCAAACTCGCCTATCAGTGCTACGTGATGTGGGGCAAGCTGAAGGAGAGCGAAAACAAGAGCCAGGCGCACATCTTCGAATTGCTGTGCTGTCAGCTTTGGGGCCTCTTTCCCGGTTTCTGCCGCAGGCCGAAGGATGTGGACAATTTTCGGCTGATCGCCAAAACGCTCGGCACGGTGCTGAACGATAATCCCGATCTTCGCTCTCCAGTGCTGGACGGGTTGAAGGAACTGATCGGGCATCTCGAAACGCCAGAGGACCGGGACGCGGTGGGTCGTTTCGCGAAAAATTTCCTTCCACGATTGTTCAACATTTACACCACGAAACCGAAGGGTAGCTTCGAAAACGAGGTCCGCCAGGCGGCGTTCGAAGCCATCCAGGCGTACTTAAGCATCACGCCGCGCCCGGTGTTGGATGAAATGTTTGGCACGGCACTGCAGCAGTTGCAGGAGAAAGCTCCCGGCACTTTCCTGTACGATACGCTGTTCGACATCGTCGAACAGCTGGCCCTCTACCAGACGCGCGAAAAGCTGGACGAAATATACGCCCGGTACATAACGGTGATTTTGAAGCGCGAGAAAAAGCAGCAAACCGTGGCCAAGACGAACGCCAACGTGCGACGTCAGATGAAGAAAGCATTGAAGCTACTGCGCGAGATTCTGGCCTCCGAGAACGAGGGTTGCGTGGCGTTCGTGGAGACAAAGCTGGGCAACATCGAGAAGCTGCTCCTGGGAACGCTACACCTCAGCTTTGAAGGCATCCAGGCACCACGTTTGGCGTAAGCATGCAACCGATAAGCTTTCGGGACGAACAATGGTGATCATTTTGTTTCTCTTCACCACTCTAGTTGCTTGAAGTTATTGTTGGAGAAACAGCCGGACGTGCAGCTAAACTGCAAGCTCGTCACACGCACCGTGCCGGAAGCGGTCGCCACTTTCCATGTGGAAGCAGTCAAAAAGGACAACGTGGCTGTGGATTTGTTGGAAAACATTGGCCAACGGTTCGATGTAAGTGTTTGGAATTTTGTGCAAATCAATGGCTAACTTTTACTTTATCATTTATTCACGGCAGGAAAAGCGAAAGATAAACGAATTTATTGATCTCGTTATTGCGGGTTTCGCGGGCGACAGCCAGCTGATTACCAACACGATCTTTGTGCTGCGCAATACGCTGCAGCAGTTTACCGGCACGTTGTCGATCGATTCGATCAAGTTTATGCTCGAACAGGTGCTAACGTTTCTCGTCGGCAGCAACCGAGCGGAGGTCGATGCTGCTCTGCACTTCCTGCTGCACTACATCAAATCGCTTCCGATCCCACTTGTCAGCAACTATCTTTCACTGATCGTAAGTGTGCGGTGCGGCTTTCGGTGCGATGAGTTAGCTCTAAGCTTCATTTCTATGAACGTACTCTTTTTAAGGTTAAAGCACTTTCGATGATGATACCGGATGCGAAACGCCACTCGCGTTTGCTGGTCGGGTACATTTACAAAAAGCTTTGCAAACGCTTCGGAGCATCGGAGATCATCGAACTGGTGCCGGGCAATGACGAGACGACGCATAAGCGACTGAAGAAGATACGCAAGGACATGGCTCGAGCAAAACGCAACAGGGACCTACAGGAGAAGACGGACCGGGAGGACCAAGACGATGAGCAGGAACCGGACTTTGTTACCCATCTGCAGAAGAAGAGCTTAACGTAAGTTTCAGTGGTTCGCCGACCTGCGTGGCACAGACATGGATTGCATTGTTCGTTTTACACAGGATCGATGACATTTTGGAAGATTCCGACACGGACTCAGATTCGGGTGTGGAAGATGAAAAGAGGAGCCGCCAGAAGACGAAGAAAATGGACACGTTCATCAAGGAGTCGTCGGATAACATTGTCGATTTGGCCGATTTGGATGCAATCGGTAAAATAACAAGTAAGTATTGGCGGAATTTGTTGGCTTCACCGTGTCCTGCAATGGCATCCCTTTTTACTGCAGCAAGCGAACCAATGGAGGTGACCGGCGCAGATGCCGAACGTACTGCTCGTACAAGTGGCAAACAACGGAAGGATCCGAACCGTGGTTTTAAGACAGCTTCCGACGGTCGGTTGATCATCGAGGACATCGAGGACTATTCGGATTCGGACGAGGATCCGGATGAGGCCGTTGGATACGTGGATAAGGCGAAGAAACGCGTGTACGATCAGGACAGTGGTGATGATAGTGACACCGGCGGCGAGTTGCCCGAAGCCGAAGAGGACGATGGACCATCCTCGCGGAAGCGTAAGGCCATCGACGCGCTAAGCGCACGATCCGGAATGAGTGGAACGAGCAGTCGGTATGTTGCCGGCGGTAAGGGTATCCATCGACCATTGGCCTCCTCCGTCAAGTCGGGTCACAGTAGCCGATCCGCCAAATCCACGCATACGGCCAAATCGAATGCTGCAACAGGCACCGAGTACCGCGCAAAGAAGGCTTCCGGCGATGTGCTGAAGAAGGGACAACACGAACCCTACGCATACGTCCCACTCAGCCGTAATTCACTCAATCGAAGGTGTGTATTTTCCTGTGAGCAAAAGGGCTCCCGTTTGCTTTAACAAGACATCACAATAACTTCACTCGTTTGTTGCTTTTTCTCAGAAAACGGGCGAAGAACGCTGGCCAGTTTAAAAGCATTGCTCGCGGCGCACGGAAAGGGGCTGCGGCCGGGTCGAAGAAGCGTCTGCTGAAGGCAGGATCGAAGCGCAAGTAAAGCCAGCTTGCAAGTTGAGTGTCCTTGTCTCAGGAGCCTGAGGAGGCGCCAAGTTCTGCGATGTATTTTGTTTTTGTCCAATAAAAACCATAATTATTGAACTTTACGGGTTGAACTGAATCTTTTTCGCTTTCCCGTTACGGTCGTCGGTCGTCTAGGTAGGAATGTTTGTCTAAGAAAAGTCGCGCACAATACGCGTCGTCTTCCAGTTGGCCTCCAACGGATCGTTGTTTACCATGGTCGTTTCGATGAACTCCATATGATTTTGCCGATCGATCAAGATCACGGTCCGCGTTCGGCTACCGTAGCTGCCGTTCGGTATGCGGACGTTCACGCTGGATAGATACTCGGCGTGCTGTCCGGCACGGCGCGTTAGTTCCGGGTCTGGAAAGTGGCTACGGGATACGGGAAGAGAGACAGCAGCGTTCAGTAGATTATAATTATCTGCTTATTTGTCCAATATCCAGTAATTCTAACATGTAAAAATAATCACCAACTTACCGGACGTCGCTCTTCAGAAGGTCCATCAGTTCGTCAACCAGCACATCCGAATCGGCGAACGGAATGTTGCGCTTGGTAACGATTGCTTCAAATTGTTCCCTACCGCGGCACACCTTCTGCAAAGGTTTCTCGAGCGTACTGTTACCGAATGCTAGTGCCTGACCCGTCGCGCACGGGCTAATGCTGTGTGGAGCGTTACTTGTGTGCAGCACTAGTTCCTGTGGTTCCGGCCGGATTCCATCGCCCGCCACCGTGCCGGGACGTACCGTGCCGAGTTCCACTGACACGAAGTTAAACGCACCATAGTTGTCGCGGGCGAGCAGTTGCTCGCTGTACTCCCGGGCTGCCTGATCACCGGTCAGAAAGTTGGCCACGATCGGTCCCCGTCCGATGGTGACATTCGGTTTCGATTCCCCGGTCACGTTCAGCAGGGCACCGATGCGAATGCTACCCGGCGGATGGTTGCCGATAGCTAGCCACGTTCCACCCTCACGGCCCGGTTCCATGTCGCGGCCACCGACGATTCGGTCGTTCTCCTGCCACGGTGCAGCTTGCTTGGCTGGCCGGGCATAGAATTCATCACGGTTCGAAGCGAGCACCAACCGATAGCGCCCACAGCCGGCCCCATCGTCCACGTACACGAATAAAATACACATTATTTTTGGTTGGCGAACCTCCAGAGACTCCGGCCAGTTCGAGTGGAGATTAGCGCCACCGACAGCAAAATCCGATGCTCTCCGCCGACACTATCACTTTCGACTGACGTGTTGGCGCTCGGGGCAGCGGCTTGGCCTGGTCCTCTGGTTACTTAATCGCGTTGCGTCTCGTTCCAATGCCGGCGTGACTCACACGTCCGCCATCGGTCAATGATCACTTTGCTTCGCGTAACGCTTTCTCTTTCAATGGCGATGCCACACAGCCGGTGCCTCTCGGTGGGGGAGCACCGAGGGTGGGGCCCAAAACCGTTGTTGCGTGTCAAAGGTCAGTTGAGATTGCCCTTCTGGTCCGTACGTCGAGCGTGAACTGGCAAGTCACGGGGAGCCACTGGGAAAGATAAAGACCAAACGACAATGTAGCCCCCCTGGATTGTAAGACAACACTACCGGCGTGCGGTGGCTTTGAAAAGGCGTCATGTTTTCGCACTAACGGCCCCAGCCATCGACGCAAACGATTCGTTGGGTCGAGTGCGCTTGCGCTCGAGAGTTTGTTTTCGGATGCTCTGCATTGCACCCACCTTCCGCGGCACCTTTCTAGGTGGCCAAAAATATACAGCGAACAGCTGTCGCGGATTTGGTACCGCGCCCGTCCCACTCGTAAACAGCACTGATAGTGAGCGAGACCATGAATCGGCGGACTTCCCGTGGCGTTACTCTACTGATAAGCTGGGTGTCGCTGCCGTAGCGTTACCGGTGTCGATCAGAATTTTTGATTTTCCTAACGGCCGTTAGAAGTATCCTTCCTTCTTGGAGACTCACGTTCGGCACAACTGGCGCCATGTAACGTACCTTAGGCTTCGCGAACCTGAGTTAACGAGTTAATTTACAATCGCAGTAGACTTTGGCGAATTTCGAAACGGCGAAGCAACCGAGCGGCGTTTATCGCACAGTGTGTGGCGAATGTTGTGTGACGGCCAAATTCTTGATTCGCTATTAGCAACTAGCGTTATTAGTAAATAGCGCTTAAATGTGGATTAATTTTTTCGCCACGAATGCCGAGCACATTTTAAGCGGAAGAAAGCCACACTGACAGAGGATTTGAAAATAAAATTCTTCAGCCCAATGCCTCGACACTTCCCGAAACCGAGAACTGTGGCCTATCTGTGACGGTCGTCAAGATAGGGCAGGATTTCATCCGACTAATTTATGACTAGTTTTGTAGTACTCCGATTAAAATGATTTATTCGGCATATGTTGGCAGTTGGTAGTTGTTAAACCTAGAGTCGCTCCGTTGGACACCCAATGGTTCAGCATTCCGGCTTCAGAGCACGATAGTTGTCGGATACACCACATTTTGGATCCCGTGGCTGTCCTTCGTAGCACAGAATTTTGATACGTTGCGCTCCGGTTTTGAACTAATGTTCCTTGTTGACAGAGAAAAAAAGCCGTACATAATAGCCGAGGAAAACGACTGCAAATTAGTAGCCGTTAAGTAGCGTTTGTGGCCATATTTGATTGTTTTGATTGGGGTTGCCGTCGAATGAGAAACCCACCGAACGGGCTCTCTTGACATTGTTTAGCCTCTTTAAGTTTCCTAAGAATACAACATTCCACCTTTCCAGAGCGGTGCACCGCTACCGTTCGGGTGGCATTATTAAGTTTCAAGGCGGCCCACTAGTGCCACTACCAAGCGTAGCCCAATAGTGAACATCTTGCGGTTGTCGCCAGCCCGGCTGACCATGATTCACACCGCAATCGGGCTAGATTGTCTATGATTGCGTTCGCCCGTTGCTGGCGACCGCGGGTGACTGAACGATAAATGGACGACTGCCATCGCCTGCCTGCCTGCCACCCACCCACCGATACCACCACCACCACCCAACCCAAGATGGTTCGTTCACCCCATTGTTCCGAAAAGTCGAGATGCAGCGGATCTCGAAAACGTATCAGGTTCCCCCGCGCACACACTCAACCTTGGCCGGGTTTTCTGACCCTCCACGCAACACGGAGCCTCACGATTCCGATTCCTCCGGTGGCCACGGAGAAGGGGTTACGCGTAGCAGCAGCCGTTTGCCGTTCTACCAAAGCTCGCATGATCTTATCTTTGACCTGCTTCGTGGTTGACGAAAAGTTGTCTATCTAATCTAGCACCGAATCTGGCGGACGACGATGGGGGCCGCCATGTTCGATTTCTCTATCGGCCCGATATGAATTATGATAATTTTCGTTACTACTTTGGGTCCCGCTCACCTGCTCGGCACGGGGTGAGGGGGTGGGGCCAGATAGCAAGGGCACCGAAAGGTGGGATCGTTAACCGATAGGCCAGCAGGCGGGCCATCAATGCCTTGATCCGGCCCACTGTCCAGTGAAATAAGGCCAACAGTTTAACAATCATTTTCACCGTCGTGCAACTTTTGCCACCGTCAGTGAACGTTCGTCACCGACGGGTAACGACGCCATTGCCCGCAATTCACATCCAGCGACAACATTCCCTCCACCAGAATTCCGTCACCGAACCCCCACAGAACAGCAGACCACCAGCCGGAAGCTTTCGGCTGGTGCCGCTGTAAACAATGCGCTCGCTGTGTGCGGTACGTGCTTTACCGATAAAAAGCGAGTGCGTCGTATCGAATCCTCGGACGGCCCACCACTCGTCCGAACGACCGGATCGAAGATGACAGATCGATGCCGCGGCAGCCGGCGGTTGGTGGCCCCAACACGCCGACACCATCGCCGAGCGCGAGGGGAGCAACCTTGAACAAGTTTAATGGCACAGAAAAGCTCCGCTGCTACGCGGCACCCGCACGCTCCACAACAACAACAACAACCAGCTACGCGGTATGCAGTATTTAAGCTGCTTGATCCGTCGCTGCCGACGGCGTCGTCGTCGTCGTCCGTTCAAATGTCATTAGAAAAGCGGAGCCCCAGCCCGGCGTGGTAAAGGGGTTGTTTCTGTGTGTGGTAGAATGGAAACATTAGAAATGCAAATTGGCATCGATGATAAAGTGGAAGCCTCACCGAGTGTGCCAGCGGTGCCCATCAGCGGAGATGGCGTCGGTACGCCACTGCCGCTACTGCGCCGTCCGCTTTGATTAGCTGGCGTGAGAAACATGCTAAGCTCGAGTCGTCGGCGGCGGATTGGACGAATGGATGCATCAGGAAGACGCCGGACGCTGGTAATGGTTCATGGAGATGGTGTGCGGCGATGGACGGACGGAGCGGCCCGAGATACGCGAGGCCTGTGCAGGTGTTGCTTGTTATTTATTGACTTATTTGTATTTGGCGAATGGTTTGATGAAGAATTGTATCCAGGTTCTTTTTAGTGGGTCAATTCTCGAAGGCGTTCTCTCGCCACTCATTCATTGTTTCATGTGCCTAGAGGCTGTCACTGATGCTTTGAGAATTCCATTTACAGTATTGATCATGTTGTGGGTCAATTACAATACCAGCCAGGAGACGTCGGAGTTAACTCTGTGCGATCCTCAAATGCGATCATTCGATCAGTGGGAGACACAAAACGAACCGATTGGCTTCCACATCTTTGTAGAACAAAACCCTGCACAGCTGCTGCTTCTATCCGTTGCATCAGTTAACCTCGTTTTGAATTTGGACAACAACGATGGAGTCGCATGGTAGGCCACGGTGTTGTATTATTGACCCAACAACATCTTATACGAAAGAAACGGTCCAGCCGGCGGTTGTTGTTTGGCTTACCCCTTTCCTAACTAGAATCGAGCGGTAACGCCGCATCCAACGACACGTTCAAGTGGAAACGGAAATTCCAATATCCAATGGCCCCTGGCTCCTCGCCAGCGGGCGACCCATTATGAGCCCTGATCTTACCATTTTTTTTTCTCAATCCTCCACCACCGGTTTATTCAACTTCTAAACAATGCCGCTCCGCAGCCAATCTTAATCATTTTCGATTGTGCCGACCGACAACAAGCTTCCATGGGCAATGCGGAGCATATGTCATCGCTTTCGCTTCTAAGCACCACCGAGGGTGAACGACCGATCGTTGCAAAACAAAAGGGAGAACCCCCCGAAATAGGAGAAGAAAAGAAAAGTAAAACGACGTAATTCGAGCGCCTGACCCTCGGCTCTTCTGATCATGTAAATCCCGCACTCCGGGGTCATGGGCCTCGATGGTAGGCCTAAATGCGGTCAGTTTTTTTGCGGCTGCCTACCTCTTGCCAATCCCTATGGTAAACCCGCGCTCGACGCGGTTCGGTCAAACGACGTTGCAACACACTGTCCCACATCCTCATGGCTTGCGGGTTTGCGTTTTTGCGCATCGCAGCACGCCGGCAACGACGACGGTGTGATAGCGGAGGGCTCTCGGGTCGGTTCCGGCGCTATTGACCTTGCCATCCCTTTGTCGCTGGTTTTTGGAAAGCGGTCCCTAACTTCAGTCACTGATTTTTGGCCGTCGTACAGCGCGGCGATGGCATCTGCCGGGTTGTGCACCAGGTGTAGCTGACACTCTCCCAGCCCCACGGTACAGGGTCAACGACCTCATATGCCAGCGAAGTAAAAAAACGGCGAAGGAGCACACCATATCCTGCGCCATCGTTTTGCAGTGTGCGACGTGCATGTTTTACCGTGGTGTGTAGAAATTTCATCATTGATTGGGTAGTAAAATTTATGTACGAGTACCGAGTGGCAGGCATGTGACCCATAAACGTCCATGAGGCCATAAAGGTTTGGTGGTAAAAATATTTACAACAGTAAAACAAAAACACGGGAAGGATCGGTTGTATCGAAATAAAAACTACGGTGATTGGGCAGAAAACCTGTCTATAGCCGCGCACCTCTTACTTAGCATCGGCTCTCCCCGAAATACTGTTGCCCCCGAGCACAGTGTGTGGCGGTGGGAATCGGTCGGGAACACACCGAACATCCTTGCCAACGACAAAGCGCGCGCGCGCGCGCTTCATTTTTTGGCCCTTCGCCGGGTTCAACATCCACGCTCAAGGTCAGGACCGGATTTTTTGGCAAGGGTTCAAACCAAATGTCGTTATGACACCGACATCGGCGCCGACCAGCGATGGCCCCAGCTGCTGTGCCGCTGCCGCTGGTGGTGGTGCCCAACACACGTGGTACGCGGTTGTGCGCGACTTTGTTAAAGGACCTTTTCGCGTCACACGCACCGCGCACCGGGCGCCTGGGCACCCGGGTAGGTTACACAGGGATCCGTATAGAGACCGGTAAGGGCAAGGCGCGATCGTTGAGTGTCCCTCGTACGTTCTGCGTTCATTCATACCGGCAGCCTTCGGTGCAGAACCTTCGGGCTGTTCGAGCTGGGAAGCGCAAAAAGGGCGCGGAGGCACCCAAAGCGTAACCTAGAGAGAGAAAAAGAGAGAGGGAGAGAGAGAGAGAGAGAGAGAGAGAGAGGGAGAGAGGGAAACGGGGACTCTAGGGGATGTTTTCGATTACACAACGGCAGCGTGTGCAAAAATGTTGTCAAACCTGATTCTAGTGTAGCATCCGCACCGCCGTCCAGCAACGGCCGCTAGTCAACCTCTCTCTCTCTCTCTCTCTCTCTCTTTCTCTCTCTTGCTTTCTTTATCCCCCACTCTCTCTCAGTCACACACACACACACTTGTAACGGTATAAGACGACGGTATGCAGTGAATTCTGGAACGTTACATTTGAGAAATTGCGCAACGATCTTGCCAAAGCGCTCCGTTGCACAACACAACAACACCCGGTGATGATGATTAGTTAGTTGCAAACACAAACACACACACACAGACAGGGCCCCCGGGCCGGATGTGTGATCCGTTTTCAATAGGAATTATTAATCCCCGGGGGGACTCTTGGTGATTCGGAAAAGGGCTAACGACCCAAACAAAACCGTCCGCGATCGGGCGCGGGAAAAAAGGTTTATTTATTGTTGGCACATTGGCACATAATTTATAGAGTACAGAGGGCGTGCAGAGAGGGGGGGAGAGCTTCCGGTTTAGGCCAAGCGGTGGCCTTCGCTCGCCGCACCGGGGAGTGTCTGCATTGTGCGAAATGTTGCACCGTCGGCACAGGCGATCCCGATGCCGAGGGCCAGCATTCCATTCGCCCCGCACCGCACCGCTCCACTCATCTCATCCTAATGCGCTGCCATCTAACAGCAATCTAATGGCAATGACCTTAGCACGATAGCCGTGAGCTTCGCCGATGTGTGCCGCCAATCGAGTGGTGCCGGCGGTGGTGGTGGTGGTGCTATCCGGGCCGGGCTCTGGCCGTAGCACTTTGGCCCGGCCATTGCTCCGTCAGGCCCGGGCCCCGTACATTGTGGCGGTGGCCGCCGGTGTCAAGTGCATATCGCTAGGCGACCGGTCCACTGTGGATTGGAGTGATGCACCCTAAATTGCTTTCGCTCGAAGCAGCTCGAACCTTCGTTCTGACTTCCGTTTTTCGACACAGCTGGCCAACGATGCCAACAGCAATCAGTTGATCATGTGCCAACCGGAACCCAGAACGCTGACGCACGCACCTGGCACGTCACACGTCTGTTTGACGAAGATAGTTGACAACGGTGACGGCACGGGGCTCAAGGGCGCGCGAGAAACTAGATCTTGATATCGGTGTTGGAAGTGACACGGGCCACTATCTCTCTAGTACTTCGGTCGCGGCCGATTTCCTGTTTGCACCGGGGGATATTTCCCAATAGTTGAAGGTCCTCCCTAGGCCCCGCTGGTCTAGGTGAAGTGGTTTGCGTCGATTCAAAAAGTAGATTGATTTACCGTGTTTCTTCCTGGTACTAGAACTGGACAGAGAGCATCAAAAACAACACAATTGCTGAATACAATCCGGAGAATGTCGGAAGCTTCGTATATCTCGGTACCAACTCGGCAGAAGATAGACGAGATACGTCGCAGAATACAAATAGCCAACCGAACATAATTCTCTATATTGTCCATAATCAAGTCAAAAATAGTGCAGAGATTATACAAGACGATAATCCGCCCTGTCTTTTGTTATGGATCGGAGAACTGGGCCCTGACTCAGTGTCAAGAAAGCAGGTTAAATCCTTTCGAGAGAAAGATCCTCAGAAGAATCCTTGGCACAGTGAAAGATGGAGAACATTGGAGGATCAGACATAATAGAGATATCTGTGAAATATTTGATGATCCAGAAGTTTCTGTCATGATAAAGAAACAAAAATTGCAATGGGCT
Organism: Anopheles cruzii; assembly: GCF_943734635.1. Classification (NCBI taxonomy): domain Eukaryota; kingdom Metazoa; phylum Arthropoda; class Insecta; order Diptera; family Culicidae; genus Anopheles; species Anopheles cruzii. The sequence goes on from NC_069145.1 coordinate 23,545,837, forward strand.
GGGCCAAGGATTCCAAAGGAAACGCTGTTGGGAAAGGAAGAACAGGGCAGCGTGCCGAGAGGACTGGAGAGGCGTGATACAAGCGGCCATAGCCCGAATCCGGTGTTCGCGCCAACTATAAGGCACTTAACACTTAAAGTTGGTGCACTGATCGGATCGAAAGAGTCTCGATAAACTAAGCAAAACTATTACATCCTCCAATCGCGGGCCTCCCGAATAGTGAACACGGCCACACACGCGGCCGTCCATGCCACGTGGAGTAATTAATTCGCATATCGGCCCTGCCAACCCCCGGCCAAGCGACGGCTAAGCCCGACCAAACGGCTTACCAGTTGGCAACCGATATCTTCGCACTGTCGCATCGCCGCAACCGGGTGGAGCCGGGATGCATAAATCAACGCGCCCGCGTAGTGCTGTTCGTCCTCTTCTACTCTAGGCCACCCTTCTTCCGGCCTCCGGCTTCGGCGCCGCGCTCTAATCACTAACCGTTTTGATTAGATGAGGAGGAACTCGTACCGCTCGGTGTGGCTCTGGTGGTGGTGGCAGCGGCGGCAGCATCGTCGTCGTTGTTGGTATACTGCGTCACTCGGTCAATGCACTCAAGTGCCCCTCCCCGCACCCCGTGTGCATCCTGACGTGGGGCGGCGTGATCTTGCGTGCGTAGCCCTGCGAGCGGTGTAGCGTTACTGCGCCGGGCGCCACCGCACCGTGGGCCCATTGAGGGCAGTAGTGCGACGGGATCGCTAGCAGCCGGCGGGAACTTCAAAGCTGAGTCCCCAGCAAGAAGATGTCATCATCCGAGCGCCGAGTGGGGAATTTTAATCACGCCGACAGTTGGAGGATCCACCGTTGGACGCCACGGTCACGCCACAACCAGTCCGGGCTCCGGGTCCCAGAACTCCAGAACACTCGGGCACTCGGTGCACTCTCTGGCGACCAACGCGCGCGCGCGCACACGTGACACGCTAACCTTGAGCCGGGAGCGCCGATGGCGCAAGTGTCATGACGCCGCCAACGTGCCAGCAGTAGTGGGTCGGGTAGATAGGAGCGCCCGCGCGCGCATCGGACTGGCGTACACCGGGAAAATGGGTTCTGCACGCTCGGTCCGGGAGGGGTTTCGGGTTCGACGAGGTCCGGGTCCAGTTTGCTCAGCTGCCCAGCGAGAGAGTGAGAGAGGCAGAGCGTGAGCCAGGGCCGGCACCACCGTTTGTGTATTAGCATTTCCTCGTGTTTGCCTCGTGAGGCCAAAGGGGCTCACGGCACCACACACACACACACACACACACATAGCGTAACGGTGACACTAATTGTCCGTGGCAGGCCGCGGAGACGGAACCGACCGAGTGCGGCCCCCGGGGGTGGTGCTTGCGGAGTGCATCGCGCCCTCACACGCACGCGGCGGAGTTTAGATTTCGTTGCGTCGCCAGAGCGCGCAGGTGATTAGGTGGTTTGTTGACTTTTTTCGCCCGCCGTGTTCTTGAAAGTGCAATGACTTTTCCGCGGGCCCACCGTGATGCAACTCCCGTTGAGTGGGTGGCGCAGGGGCGAGGGGAAAAGTGGTCCCGGCCGGCGAATGGGGTTGGGTTTGCTTTGGGACACATTGTGTGCTTTCGTTTCCGTCGGGTTTTGTCGGGCTTTGTTGCGTGCTTGACCAATATCAGCCGATCGAACCAATATGTAGTTGGGCTAGTTCTGAGAAGCTATAAAGCCACGCATTTTGCTGTGTCATTCGAGCACCCGCTTTACCCACGAAGCAAAGATTGCGGACGCGACTTGATTTTGGGGTTATTAAGTTTGATTTGGGTGTAAATTGGGCGCATAGAGCGAAGTGAATCGGTTTCTAATTTTGTTCCGATTATGCGAAAGTAGGATAATGTTCGTCGCATCTCGCGGTTTACGGTGCGCACCAGAAGCTTTCGGTGGAACATCGCTCGTCGACCCTTTCTACCCGAAAGATTCGCCGTAGTTTTCAAAACTTCTCAATAACCCCAAGAGCTTTATCAGAAGTACGTTTTGAAGCTTTTTGGTGCGATTTGGCGGCGACGGCCGTTTGGTTTCTGATCAATAACTCCCGGCTGATTCCATCGACTGCACCAACTCAACCTTTTCGTCCTGTATCGAAAAGTCGGACCCTTCTTTCAACCTTAACTTTCCCATATCATTTATGTTTTCTATCGCTTTCCCACTATCTGTCAATGGGACGATCTTCTGGGATGTTTGGAGGATGACAGTCTTTCATCACAATATTGTTGTTACTTTTCACTATTTCTGAGGTACTTTTCCATAATGCGCAAACGGCCCAAATCAGACCAGAACACGTAACGTGTTCCTTTTTTGGAACAAAACACGGTACCCGTTTTTTGTAGGAACTCTTTGATGTGACGTTATTGACCTGTAGCTTGAGGTTAGTTTAAAGTATGGAATTCCCTATTGTCTCTATATATGGTTAGCCAAAGCACACATTTTTGTAATGTAATACTGCGTAGAATTCAAGCCATCATTTACTTTTGTTTCGTCACACATTTCCAAACGTCGACATCTTCCAACATTTTTCAGGGATAAAAGCTCCCAAAGTAAACGACGAAAATGACGCTTATAGCTGACGAGCAACAGTAATTTGATAACGATTAGCGAATCACACCTAAAAGTTGTGTTATTTTAAAGTGAAGGATCAATGTTTCAGAAGAACGAAACATGAAAAGAATATAAAATGTGTCGTACTGCCTCTTCAAGACGGATACAAGGAGCTTAGAGGAGAGCCTAGTATCGTACTAACCCTTGTAATATGAGTCGACTTACGCTTTAGACAAAATTTCCCAATATCCTAGGACTAGCGACAAATTTTTGCGATTCTTAACACAATGTTGGTGTCAAATATGCTCCGATCACACCATGGGCCAATATTACGAATAAATCGCCCAATGATCGATGATCTTGCCAACCTATGGGTCTCGACTCGTCACAACCGAAGATGGGTTTCCACCGGCAGGGCAGGAATGTACTCCGTTGAGTCAACGGTTGAACTGAAATTCCAGCTTCTCCACCTTGATGACTCAGCTAATGACGAAGAATTCTTGGCGGCCGGACAGGGGATTCTGCGAAGCAGAAGCTGAATCCTATAATTTAATTCTTGCCCGCCCCCCTACGTCGTACGCTTTGCCATCCCGGCATCGCCTAACGGAAGCGAGATGAATTCTCGGGTTGCGGCGGAAGAAACGGGGGGGGGGGGGGGGGGGGAGGGGGGATGTTCGCGGAAATCCGCGGGCAGCGGCAACTTTCGCTTTCGCACATTTCTTTGGCGCTCCACACGCGAAAAGCGTAAATGGAGCAGCGGAGCGCGAATTGAGAACGGGAAAGGAACGTGGAAAGAGAACACAAGAGAATGAGGGCATAAAAAAGGCAGAACCCACAAACATACACACACACACACGCAACAGCAAGCAACAATCGAAAGCAAAAGTGGTGATGAGTGGTCATCCCATCCCGGTGCGGCTGCGGCGAACGCTCTCGGGCGAAGGAAACATTTAAATTCTAAACCTTCCGGAGTTTGGGTTGAGTTGGCGGAATTAGGCGGAACGCGGCTGAAGATCGGGGTGGATCGAAGGGAGGCGGACAATCCCGCGGGGCCGCAGATGAATCCACAGTTTTCTTTGTTTTTGGTACCGAACGACTCCGGAAGAGAAGCGGGCTCCGCCGAGGTGCAGCGCAGCGCAACGGCAGCGGCAGTGGCCCTGGGACGACCAAGACGATGGTCGAAAGACGGTTCCACCTCTCCGGGGTGCGGCGGGAAGATGGTTTTCACCCAACGCAAGGGTCAACGAACTTCGGCTACTTTCGTTGGCGAATGACCTTCTGGGAGTTGGTTGGGCGGTTTTGTTGGGCGAACACCGTTCTAGCATAAGCGCCCCGCAAAAACAAGGCGCAAAACCCGAACGAGAAAGAGACAAAAAACAGTGCGACCACCAAGAGAAAGACGGACTACAAACACGATCGCGAAAGAGAGAGAAAGGACGAAAGAAAGAGAGAGAAAGAGAAAGAAAACCGGTGCGGCGCATAACGAAGCGCCGCGCCGTCGAAATTGCCACGAGAATCTTTCAGGTCCGCACCGAAGGACAGGCGGGCGGGCGGGGATCGCGTAAGGAGCACCGGGCCGCCGAGGGCTGCGGGGCACTGGGCGAAAGATGCTGCTGCGCGGCGCGGCCATTCAACGGCATCTCGTCGATCTTCATAGAGCCCGGTGAAGGGGACGCGGCCCGTGTGCGGGAACTAGCGTAGCATAAATTATGGGGAATTGAATTGCCGAAAACAGAACTATGGAAGTGGAAGAGCCGCCGTCGCCGCCGAATGTCATAAAAAAAAGAAACTGCGACACCACCAGCCGGCCGCGGGGCTCGAGGTGAGGGTTTCAGGTATGGGGGCCGTGTGCGAGGGAACCGTTGGAACCGGCCCCGGGGGCCTATGATCCGAAGGATTATTTTGGTTTCGTTCGAATTATGCTGATCGCGCGTGGCGCGTCAAGAGCCCCATGACTGGGCCACGGCGGGCAGCCTTCGACGGGCTGGTTCTCTGCGTCGGCCAACCAGACGGCAACCGGCGACGACGTGACCAACGTTCTGCGTGTGCCCCCGACGGCCGGAGGCTGTGGCTTTCTCTGCAGACGGCCGCCCGGACCAGACCGGACGGAGAAAAGTGCGACCATGAACGTTGCTAGGTCTGCGCGCCGGATGAGCTTTCTCAAGATCTTCGGCGGAACATGTTGTTACTTCATGAGCTGTGTGTGTGTGTTTGTGTGCCTAGAGGGGTGTAGTAAAATGGTGCCATTTTGACAGTACGTGGCGCTTTGTACTTTGCACAAAGTCCAGTGAAAGAGTTAAATTTTATTTATATTTAAAAGAACAGCTACTCAATTTATTTTCGTTACATTTGCCCATACACCGTTTTACGTTTTACCATATTATATTGTGATAAAGTTTTTCAAAATAATGCTTGTTTAGGTTTTACGGAAAAAATCAGATCTATGGAGCATGATCAGTATTTAAATGATTTTGTTGGAACAGTGATACAAATTTGAGTCGAACATACTTGCGATGAAGTTACTTTTGAAGAAGTGTCACGGGGTAATCGATCCAGCCAAAGATTAACCTCAATTCGACAGAGAAAAGTAGCGTACGTTCACACCGATAAACCAACAAAGTAACCAAAGTCGACGGCACAATCTTCAAAAAATGGCAAAATAAGGCTCAAGTGTAGAAATCACCACTCGTGACAATAAATTTCAAAACAGTTAACCTCCGGCGGCGGAAAATGTAAATTAATCATCAACATGTATTTGATCTCATTCAACGGAAGCCAATGATGTAATAGCCATTCGTCAACGATTTTTGCGCATATCTTATAGGCTACGGCAGGGTATCGACTTTAGCATTTAGTCCCCCGAAATGTCAATTTAACAAACTGTCTGCTTAGAGAACGGAGAAAAATTACAGGAAACCGTACCTGCCGAATACGGTCCCCGTCTGGCATTTCTAGTAGCGATTATGGCGTAAAAACTCAATCGAACTGCGGATGCGAACTGAATACGAATGAAATTTTTGACACTTGTCCCAGATCTTCTAGAGCCGCAGCAACGATTTTCGAAAGCTACCACCTCTTCCATTTTTGAATTGTTTCCCTCAGCTTCTCAGCCACTCTGGGAGCGTTTACGCGGGACACAGGTCATTGACATTGCGTTGAGTACAATTTTAAAGCTTTACCATTTTTTATATCATTTAAACAATTGTGGTTTTGATAAGTCTGGTCCCTGTAGGTCCAGTAACCTCTTTGCTCAACTTTTGGTTGCGCCCTCAAATTGAAAGGAAGCCTTCAATCTTGGTCACAATATGGTTACACAAGACAACGGGGAATTTGAATTTGACTTTGAGTGCGTCACAAAAAATGCGTTTTTTTTTAAACAAAGAATCGCCTTTTGTTTATTTATTTATTGCCTTAAAAAGGCTACGTAGTCTGATTGACAAATTTCACGTAAGTCTTAGAACTAATAAGGCAGCTAGTCTCATCTAGTGGGACGAAAACAAAAAGCATAAATGTGTGAATATGACGGAATAAGAGTGACACAGTAAAGTAAAAAAGTGGCAACCAAGTAGGCGTTGCAAGATGCAAGATATTCGCAAAGTTCTGCCCATATGTTGCGTCAAGAAAGTTCGGATACAGAACGAACCCATTGGGTCAGCAATCATTTATCAACACTGATTGTTAGGTATCTGTTTTTTTAATAGCATCTTTGGAAACAGGGACCAAGGAGCCTTGACAATTGTGCTAACAATTTACGAGAGCGTTAAACGGTGCCGGTGGAGATTTTTAACCGTGCTGCGGGCCACTAACGCTGCGATCGTCTTAGAACTCCGCCGTTCGTCTCTAACGCAATCTTTTGGCGGCCGTTTTGTGGATGCGACCAAACGACGACAGTGGAGCCTCGCTTTTGGATTGTTACGTGCGCCATCTTTAACGGCGGCTGGCTGTCAAATTAATTCCATATTCCGACGGCGCTTCTTCGTGGCGGCGGTGACGACCGAAAAGTTATGCTGCCTAAAACCGATGCCCGCCCAAATTACGCAACGCCCTTAGTGTGGCCGCGATCGGTCGTTCGATTGCGTACACACCATCCAGATCGTCTGCCGGGCCGCCGGGTGTGTTCAAGGTGTTCGAGCCGGGCCTCGGGCCTTTCCGTCCGAAATCCGTGAACTTTGAGCCACCAACCCACGCACACACGCACACACGTGGGGTCGGCACTCACACACAGCCGGTCACCGGCGTATTATCATATTATCGGCCACGTTGACCGCGCCGCTAAGGGCCGCCCGCAGAAGCCGCGCGAGGCCGCGCGAGAACCGGCCGACGGACGTGGCGCGGTGTTTGCTGATGACGCGGCCATTGGGTGGCTGGGCTGAGGCACGCCCGACACCACCACCGCCGCCGCCGCCACCTCCGCCATCGTCGTCTTCGTCGTCGAGCCACCTCACTCGGTCACTCGGGCTGGCCGCCCGGTCGCGGACTGGGGCAGTCGGGCAGTCTCACGCAACGCCGCCGCCTCCACCGTCAGCCCCCCGCCGGTACGAAGCTCGGGTGAAGGAGGATCGCGAAAAAAACTCGAACCCAGACTCGCGTACGAACGGCGTGTGGAAGAAACCGGCACAACCACCACCACCATCAGAAGTAGCGGCAGCAGATCGCAGCGCTCTTCAGCTGCAGCAGTCGCGGCCACCGGAATTCGTTAGCCTCTCAGCTCGGTCCGTCTCTGTCGGGCGCGTGGTCGCGGCGATCGCGCGCGCGGCGTTAGAGTGGTTCGCGGCTAAATTCCTGCATTTGTTCAAGGTCACCGGTGGCGGTGGTGCTGGTGGTCGCGCGGCTCAGGTGCAGCCTCCGCCTTGCGGGTGGGTGCCTTCCGTTTCATCCGCTTGGTGGCGGCGCTTGACAGCTTATTAATGGCCGCCTTTGGTTCGGTTTTTTTTGTTTGATCCCAACTTCTTCTATTCTCGCTCTCTCTCGCTCACGCCCAATGCCCGAAAAAAAAACGGTGCCATCCAAAGTGGCTTGAATTCCGGTTCGGGCCGTCTCCGGCGGTCGGTCATCCCACGAAAAAGACCATAACCGCCGCCCCCTAGTAAATATGCGTAACGCGCCTGTCCGTGAGGTGTGCGCAGCTGTCTATGCGTGCGTGCGTGCGCATTCGTGTGTGTGTGTGTGGTTGGGCAAGGAATGCAAAACTAAAGACGCCTTAGACGGCCACCGCCACCAGTCGCGCAAACCGGTTGTTGCGAAAATCCTAGAAACTCTCCTGATTGTCACGAAACTCGAAACCTCGAGAAGAAAAAAAACGGGAAAAGAAAGGCACACACACACGCACGAGCGCAGCCTGGGCGAAGAGACGATAGCGAGGGTGCCCGCTTTTCCCCCAAAAAGCTTGTCAAGAGCACCGCCGACGCCGCCACGGCCGCTGGTCGGGTGAAGAGGGCTGGCCGTTCCCATTACGGGCGCTGGAGGGATCGGTTATCTCGCGTCTTGGGCGGCGTCTTGTTCTTCGCCACCCCAAAGCCGTCCGCCAGTCAGCCAGCCGGCCAGCCAACAATTGGAACAACCTTTTTTTTAATGGCCTTAAAGCGTACGTGCGAACGTACGTTGCGCGAGGGCACGCAAAGCGGGCGTGCGTCGCGCCGGCGTGCGTCGGGTCGCCGGCTCTCGTACCGTCGGAAAAAATTCGTAGACCGTCTTGCGCCGCCGCGGGTGTACCGTTATGTCCTTAAAACGGCCCCTCAGCCACAGCGTTAAGCCCGTAATAAACCGAAAAGAAAAGAAAAAGGCGACGCACAAAACAAAGAACGATCTGGCCGATCTCCAGCGCGCTGGGTGGCGGTTCGGTTGGCTGGTCCCAGGACTAGCACCCTGCCTCCACGCCTTTTTCGGGGTGTCACTGCCGCGGTCGGGGCGGCCCAGCTGGCCACTCGCTGGGCCCCCGTTCCGGCCCACGAATGTCCCGACCCAAGACGAGACCTCACGTACGTGCCCTTCAAACAGCTTCACTCCCCTCCGGGTGGTAGTAGGGGTCAACACTTCACGTCCATAAAACGGGACAGGAAAAACTGAAACACACCGAAGAGCGCGGGTTCGGCTCCAGAATTCCGCAATAAATTTTGGCACCAACCGCAGGCGGTGGTAAAAAAATGAATATTTTTAAAAAAGAACCACACACACAGAGAGAGAGACATGCGCGCACGATTATACAACCGCCCCGAAGGCCAAAATGCGCCACATTATTGCACGCTGCGCCCTCGGTTCGCCGACGGGGGGTCACCGGTAGTACCATAAACCCGAGCAGCGGAGCGCGAGCCAGAAAATGACAAAAAATGCATCTCCGGAACCATAAAATCCAGAACCCCCCCTGGGAACCCCAGCCGGGCCCTGACCGCACACATATAAAATCATAAAAACATGCATCGGGCTGGCGGCTCCCAGTTTTGGCGGGGTCCAACAAAAACCACGACCAACTCGAGAGGTCGGCGGCGTAAAGCCCCCGACGCCCACCACTGGTTCCTGTTGTCCTCAGCCCCACCGGCCACGTGCGTCGTGCTCTGTCACTCCCGGAGCCGCCACTGGGGCCGCACTACGCAATCGAAAGCTTGGAAGTTGGGAAAAAAATGAGCGGAGAAGACCCAACGGCGCAAAAGGATGTCCGGTACGGTACACGCCGGCCATGCGCGTGTAGCCGGCACTCACACACATAGCGGGGGGCTGGAGCTTTCGACCGTGCGCGGTGCGTAACCCTTTTCGGCGGAGCTCGCCACGCTGAACACTCGCCGTTATGCGCGCGCGCACTCCAAGCGCGCCCCAGCGGTCAGTCCGTTAGTTCTCCTTGAAAGAGCGAGACCGAGATGGCGCGCGCGCGCTCGCGGCCCGTCCGGTGTCCTACTCGCACTGCGCAGAGCTTTGCGCTCGGGCCGGCGACCGTCTCGCTCTGGCGCGCCCGACACCCGAGAGCCCGAAAAGGGTTGGCCCGAAGACGCTCGTCGTCGCCGTCCGAAGCCGTTTCGCGTATTAATATCGTGGCGTTGCGCCCGAGCGGCGTCAGTCAGTCGAGTTTCGCGGGTTGCGCCGGATTGGCAAGCCGTCTTCTTCCTCTCTGCGCTCGTTCACCGTACCACTACCACCGACACCAGCACCGAGCGATCCATCTCCGTAAGCCTCGTCCAGCTCTCAGCTCAGCTCAGCTCAGCCTCTTGTCCGTGGTACGCGTGCGTGCGTGCGTGCGAGCGTGTGTGTGTGTGCGCGTGTGCGTGCGTGCGGAGATCGTGCGCGCGCGCCAAAAAGCTCGCTCGCTCGCTGGTCCGACGAGGGAATCCGAGAGCCAGCGCCTGCCGCCGCCGCCACCACCGCCGCCCATGCCGATCAGTGTTTGCGTCGCAGTTTACCGTTGCCGTCGTCGTCGTCGCGGTCGTTGTGGTTGGGAAAAGTCCGGTCCAGCAGTGACGAGACGAGGCCGCACCGAGCACTGGAGTGGAGCCGCACCAAGCAGCGGAGCCGAGCCGAGCCGAGTCGAGAGATCACTTGCGGGATCACACGCAGGACGCACGGCTGACAGCAGCAGTGGGCGGTGTCCGCGATGAGTGTGATCAGCCCGCCGATCCACGTGCTGGACGCGATCCACACGTTCGTCGCGAAGACGGGCATCCGGGAGCCGCGCCTGACCGTGTCGAGTGGTTCGCGCAACGGCGACAGCTACTCCGGCGACGTCTTCCGCGTCGTCATCTCGCCCGGCCGCCGCGACATCGAGGACTTCGAGAACAACAACAACAACAACAACAATGACGCCCTGGACGTGTGCATCAACGGCGTCGGTCTGCATCACGGGCGGCGCACAGCGAACGGACACGGCCACGGTGACGCCGATGGCGCCGACGACGAGCACGCCGACGACGCAGGGCTGCTCACGGACGTTGAAGGGTAAGTACGCTCGGGCCGCCTTTTTGGGCGACTGCAAGTGTCTCTCTCGGTGCGTGTGTGTGTGCGCGTGTGTCGCAGTTAGTGCATGTCCCGGCAGATAAGGCTGGGCAGAGGTGTGTCTATCGTTGCCTTATCGCCACCACTCAACTTCCTACAGCCGGCCCCACCGGGGGTCGGCCGGACCACACCTGCGATAAGATAGGGGCTGCGCGGGCGTGTGTTCTGCCTGCCGCGTTCTAGGTGCCGCCAAGGTCGCCAACTGGGGCCGCCGCTGACCGCCACCATCTCAGAACGAGCGCCGACCAATTGTCAAACGCGCCGATGGAGGCGCACAGTGGGCCGTAGATTCGCGAGGGGTGGCGCGGCAGACCCTTACCCGGCCTGGCCTCCCGGTGCCCGGTGCCCGGATGTAGATAATCAGCGCATCGTGATCTATGCGCGCGCGCGCGCGCACGAGCTAAAATAGCCATTGTCTACGAGGTGACAAGCCATCCATTGTGGGTGTGTGCCGGGGGGGGGGGCGGCGGTCTGAGGGCCGGCCGGAGCGCTGGAAGAGTTCGATTGACCCAGTTTCGGGGCCCGACGGCCAGCACTGTCGCTGACGGATGACTTTGAACTACTTTCGAGTGTTTTTCGTCTTCTTCTTTTTCGTCCGTGCCACGCATGCGACACAGCATCCGGCCGGCCGCCGCCATCGCCCAAAACAACCACGCAGGCCGCGCATCCCCCTCCCCGGGGCAACAACGTCAATTGAGGCTAATGGTTGGTGGCCCCCCCAAGAACGCTTCTGGAGGCCGCTCCGTTTTGTTTTGTTCTAAGCCGCGTCTAAATTTACGTGTCCCAAGTGCTGCGCGCATTGTTGTGCGTTGGGATTGTTCGGTGGGCGGACTGCGCGTCCAAGTGGCGTCGATTGTGGCGACCGGCCAACTGTTTTGGATAAAATATTCGTAAAGGTCCCGGCTAAGCCGACCCTCGGAGGCTTCGTTCGCCCAATGTTCAACTTCGGAGATGAATTACACTCCAACGGCTATGCTTTTATCGAACATGCGATAGGGCAGGCCATGCTGTGGGCCAATTATATTCAGCAAAATTCCGCCTCTTCGCATCACTGATTGACTTGGTTTAGGCTTGTTGTTCGAAGAGACATCGGTCTGTGAAGGTAGTTAAAAATTTAATAAGCAAAATAAACTAAGGGGTAAATTATTACTCACCTTCTTTACAAATCTATTCGGTGTACGATTTGACGTGTAATTAGAACCGCATTTTCCCAGCTTAGACGAACACCGCGATTCGCTTTACTATATAGAATAGTTTGAAGACTCTGCCATCCTCTAACGGGTCGCAATTACAGACGACTACGATCGTATTCAAAGTATCATCTATACGGATGTTAGTCTGTTATTTACCAATCATTTTCCGGCAATTCGCTGTCTCGCGCGCTTTCGCGTGTCAATCGACCAAATCAGTTTGGCCACGAACGAATCTTAGTTCCCGTTCTTGTCCCGTTTCGAGTTGAACCAAAATGCTACCCGCCTACTTGGATCTGAAGCTGACATATGCGCCATAAATGTCTTCCGCTAACGTCGAAATACAATCACAAAACGGATGAGTGTGGAAAGTCATTAACACAGATGTCAAAACATGGAACTCTGGAATTTTCAATGTCGGAAGGAACCACCATCGGTTACACCTCACGAAGCAGAGCACCGGTCGCAAGCGTTCGAGAACGTTCCGGGTTTCTTCCACTGCAAGTGTCAAAACAAAATCCCCACTCCATGTGGCCACGTTGGCGCGCATATTTTTCATTCACTCGTGCAACATCGGCGCGCTTTTGGGAAGAAGATTCTAGGCATGCTTCATCCCCACCGCGCGGCGGGATGTCCGGTGGCGTCGGGTTGCGAAAAGAAGTCACTCCAAACCCCGTACGACGTAATTTGCAAACCCGATGCCGCGCCGCGGACCGGAGCACGAAACGGAGACCCCTCAGGGCCCCGGGCGCCTGGCCACACGGAAAAATACGCCAAAGATCACCGCCCCGCACACCCGTGTCCCGTATAGGGTGGTCCCCCCTGGCCCGGTCCGGCGGACGTTTCGGACGCGCGAAACCAGTTTTCGGTTTCCCTTTCGTTCCATTCAACTCTTCCTCCCGCCGGCAACGGGTGGGCAAAGGGGGGTGGGACTGGGGCTGAATCGTCGCGCGGCAAGAGCTTTTTCTTGCCCCGCGCTCCGCCCCACACGCGCGCCACCTTCTCTCTAATTCCGGGCTTGCGGTTTGCTCGCCGCCGCCATGTGTTTGTGTGCGTGTTTATGTGTTTCTTCTCCCTAACACGGTTCTAGGTCCGTGTTCTTTAATGTTCTGTCGTTTCACGTTCTGTTCGCACCCGCCGCGCCGCTCGGGTACCAGGGGGGGCCTGAGTGGGGCTCCAGGCCACGCTATCGGGACGCCATCGGTGTGCAAATACTGACCTTCGCTTTCGCTCTCGGTGTGATCGCCTCCCGCCGGGGGTCGGTTGTCGGGTGTTAGAAGTCCGAGCGGTGTGAGGAATTCGAAGAATTTTGTGCACACACACACACACGGGCGCCGATACATTCCGGGAAGCTTTATTCAACGCCTCGTGGTGCCGCACCAACACACTGGCGGTGGTGGTGGTCCCACGTTCTCGCGCTCCCCGGACTAGGCGTCGTTCTAGGTTATGGGTGCGGAATTTGATGTTTGTTGTTTTTCGTTTCCCCTGCGATATACCGGCGGCAACGTTCATCTTCTACCGTCCAATCGTGTGGCTGGACGAAAATGACGCCGTCTGGCCATTCTACGGCAAAATAAAACGACGGCGGAACCGGTTAGGCCTTGGCTAGGTTTTATTGGCCGTGCGCCGTGCGATGCAGGGTTGACCATCATCAGCTCCTCATCAGTAACTCCTTTTTTATCGTCGCCGATTTTACCAGCCAAACAGAGGAATGGCCACGGGCCACGATGGCTTAGAACTGATAGTGGATTCGGTGAACGTCGTAAACAACCTGAAATGATAGAATCGAACGTACCTGACATTAACGAGAAGGCAAAACATAAACAAAACAAGTATACGGAAACACTGCAACGAAGTGGTCTTTCAAGGATTGAACCGATCGGAGAAATTGATTATGAGCTGTGACATAATCACAACGGCTTACTCTCGGTGTGTTCTACAGGCGCTGATTTGCGCAATAAACAGAACTAATCTTTCAACGTTTCGCGGTCGACGCTGCAACCTGTCTGGATGCGCTTATACGCACGCGTTGAGTTCTAGAGTATCACTTGTACAGTATTACTTCGTCCGGCTTATTTTGCTTTCTCCAACTGGTCATTTATTGAGTTGTACCTTCACGGTGAGTGTTACCGTGGGGATCCAAAATGTTACAGCATCGCCAGCCGCCAGTTGATAAGGTTTTGTCAGATTTCAGAGCCAGTCAGAAACGATCCAAGAACGAACGAATTTGGGCTTAATAAACCACTCTTCTACGCTCTTCAGCAAACGGACGAAGAAGTTGCCGATCGTCTCTTTTTGCTATCCGGTTGCCATCCATTCCGTCGGACCACGAGTTGCCGCTACTGTGATATGGCTTGAACAGGCGTAAAGTGGCCCGCAGGGCAGGGATGCCAAATCGTAGGCTGCGCCCGCCGACTGACGGCTGGGTCTGCCTCAAATGCTGATCGCATTTAAATTTCTCCCCCGAGACCGAAGCGAACGCGGTCCGGCGTGCGTGAGCAGCCCGCCGCAGCAACAGGGCTTAAAATGGTTGCGTAATTTATAAAAGACCACTCGTCGACGTTCGGATAAATTCACGCACATTTTGGGGGCCTCTTTCTCACGGTTTTCGAGACGCACGCAGAAAGAGAGAATGAGAGCGAGCGAGAGAGAAAAGGAAAACCCCCAATGGCCGTTACACATCGGCGGCGGGATCACGGCGGGATCACGGCGGGGGCGCTCCGGAGCTCCACTCAACTAGCAGGGGGTAGTAACATTACATTTATCGCGATTGTCTTACTAAACATGTCAAGCAGCAACAGCTATTTTGGACCCGGGATGTGGACCTTCTCCAGTGACGGGAGTCGCCACCTCGCCGGTGTCAATGCACCCGGGGCACCCAGTTCCAAGGAGAAAGACGCACCTGACGTGTGTGCACCGCAACCGTTAGGTGTCAAAGACCAGAATTAAGGTTACCGTGTTTTGGTTTGGCACTCTTGGCTGGAGCACCTCCTCTTGGGGTACCGGTTCCGGCGGCTGGCGCCGCTCTGCACCGACAAACATCCCCCCCCCCCCCCCCCCCTTCCAGCTGAGCGTGGGTTAGTGACTCCCCGTTCGTGACTCGTGACTCGGTGACAAATGGCCGAACGAACGGCTCTCTAAGCGCGCTGCCGGCCGCCGCCGGGTGGCGGGCTGCTGCCCTACCACACCACGAGCCACGAGATCGGTTACGACGAAGCCCGGCGGGGTGTGGTGGGGAGGCGGTCCGGTACTCACCGCGGTAGCGGTGGTGGTGCCTTCGCCTCGCCCCGCCTCGCCTCGGCGGCTACGTTGCCTAATTCGACTACGTCGCGATCTCGCTTTCAATGCCGCCAGAGGTCGTTGAACGCGGCAGTGGCAGATCGCGGCGGTTGTTGTACGGGCGGCCGCCTGCGCGCACGTAAACAAAACCCCCAACATCTCACAACCAGAGCCAGCCCAGTCAGCATCGTTTATTGTTTCGTGGTTGCTTCGCGTGTGTCTGTGTGGTGTCACTCAGCTGGTAAGCTTCTTTACTGGTGGTGGTGCTGGTAGTGCTGGCTGGAGTGGAGCTGGATGCGGTCCGATGGTGGTTTCGAAGCACCGGCGACGCGTTTTGCATAGCTGAGTAACCAAATCTTCCACCTGATTGCGCCACCACTAAACTGTGCCTGTTTCATGTTTTATGCTCCCAGCAACAACACACACACACACACACGTCGGCTCGAGAAGTTCCTCCGTCAGTTCGCGGAGTGGAGTAGCGTTTTGGAAGATCCGTAAAACTTGATAGCGCCTCCAAACCGGGTGACGGACCCGGGAGCGAGAGAAACAATGGGAAAACACTACACGGTGGCGCCGTGGTTTGCTACAGTTTTTGTTCGCCGGTTTCTTCTCGCCTCTCGAAGCGCCCAAGAAACACGCCCAGTGTGTCCCAGTTTGTCTGGCCCCCGGTTTTTAGGTGGAACAGTAACGAAACATCAAAGCACCATTTCCGGTGTTGGTGCGCCCGTTGTTTTCGAAAAGGGCGAAACGGGCAGGCATTTGTTGTGCAAACAACCCCCTGGGGGGAACCGGGGCTCGAGTGACCGAATAAATGTATGTCAAATTCGTCCAATGGGCACCCCGTCCATCCAAGATGTAGCTGGTACTCCGGTCCACCTGAGGCATGGAGTGTTTTTCTTTTCGGAGCTTTGCGACCCATTGCGGCAACAAACAATCGACCGAGCGACCGATCGATCGGCAGGCAGGCAAAGGGCCGCTAATTGTGGTGCCGATGAACTTTCGTAATCGACTCAGCGTGTTATGTGGAGGAGTACCGAGCGCGAGCGGGCCTCGGGATGCTGCAATCTGATCCCTGCTGAAACCGCTCGCGGACTCGCGAGAAAAAAGCCACACACTGTGTGCTGTTTGGTCAACGAAAAGTAAAACAATAATTATCACATTCTCCACCATCACAACCACTGGAGCGGAGCGGACCTGGGCGTCCCCGGGCTCCAGATGTGTGAGCGTGAACCAGCTGTGAGTTAAGCAAAATCTCGTGTACGGGCGAAGGACCTTCGGATGTGAGATCTTCAAGATGACGGCGGCGGCGCCCAGTGCCATAATGGTGGCGGCTTTTTAGGCCTCATCCGCCTCAATATGCAGATGTTTGCTTTTCTCACCAAACAATCCCGGGCCGCCCGGCGTCCGGGCTGGGCAGGCCCGGGAAGGCCCGGGCTCCCTGCCCGCGGTCCATGCTGTTGCGAAACTCGAGCCAGACGATCCTTTTTCCGGTGCCGGGGTGTTACTTTCACCCAACAAAACCCGACCGGACAGCCACCGGATGGCACCCCCAAAGCGGCAGCGCTGTAATGCTGTTTCCTGTTTCTCAACGATCGGTTTGTTTATTTAAACTGCTGCGCGCGCTCGTGTGTGTGTGCTTTTTTCTCTTATTGCACTTCGCGCTTACGCTTTATATTCCCCAAACCGTCGCGTTTCTGTCACTCGCTCTCTCTCGCGACGGCGTGGAGAAATACTATCGCCAAAGTGTCGGTCGGTCGGTCGGGGTGGTCACCGCGGTGACGCGCTCTGGTCCGCCCCGGTAACGGTGATATTCGAAGTGCCTACGTTGTCAAAAATGAGCCCCGCGAGACGAGCGCGCGGGTCTCATCTTACCTCATTCTCGAAGCCGCGCCGCGGTCGCGCTCGCGCGCCTGCGACCGCGGGAACCCCGCTTGGCCAGTGCCGCGCGGTCAATGACCCGCTTTCGAGCGGAGGAAAGAAAGGAAAAAAAACCGGCACGCGCAAACGTTGATCATCGACTTTTCTTATCGAAGGCGGCCGCCGCCGTCCCGCCTCGCCCACGGGGGAGGGTGGGCGGGCGGTGTCTCGCGGTGAGTTTCACCTCAAGTTCGCCACTTGACGAACGGGGCGGAGAGTGTGTCACGTCACGTTTTGGGCCCCGTAACCCTTAATAATGACGGCGGCGGCGGTCAGCGAGCCAGCGACGACGACCGCACCCCTTAGCACGCTTAGTGTAGGTCAGTGCCGGGATTCTCGAACTGGGTGAACGATCAGCCCCCCGATCTGGCACGCTCTCTGGGCGGCGGGTACGGGGGGCCGGTCTGGAAATAAAAAGAAGACGACGAAGAGAATGCGACATTAAAACATTCAAACACTCGGCCTGCTGGGGGCCCCGTAGTAGATTGGTGATCCGATCGCGACCGCAGAGCGAAGGGAAAAAAAGCCACACACACACCGACCGATCGACCGACCGAAGCGCAAAACAAACATAATAACAGCGCAGCGCAGTTCATCAAAAGGCTGACGCAGGGCTCCCGCGCGCAGAGATGACGCAGTGTCCAGCGGGCCGGGCCGGGCCGGTTTGTTGTTGCTGTTTTTATTCTGGTTTGCCCGGTTTCTGGTTGTTGCGCGCTGCGGTGGCCCCGCGGCGCACAACGGCGCGGAACGGCGCGGAACCCGTGGCGCGCGTAATGGTGTCACATTTCGAAGCTGTCATCACATTCACGGAGGCATCGTAATTGTCGGGCCTGGCCGGCCGGCTGGCTGGCCGGTTGGCTGGCTGGCTGGCCGGTTGGCTGGCTGGCTAGTGGCCAGCGGTTCGGAAAAGGCCCGAAAAAAAACACGGGGTGACGGGGTCCGAACGGTCTGTGACTGCTGCAGCAACAGCTGATAACACCGCCGCCCGCCGTCGAAGGGAAGAACCGACGAAGAGGGAGCACAAAAAAGGCTGGAAAAGAAAAAGAAACGAAACACGTTTTAAGTGGGGCACACGCACAATTCTGAGAGAGAGTTTCCCCGGTTCTGACCGACATTTCTTTCGCCTGTTCCTTCGTCGTCCCGTGTTCGTCGTCGACGCAACGCAACCGCTCGGGTGTTTGGCGAGCTTTCCGAATGAGCGAAAAAGCTCGCGCTGCTAGCGGTTCCAACGGGTTGTGTGACTGCAGATTCTTTAACGTTGAGGTTGATACGGACTAAAAGGGCGCTCTTCGTCTCCTATACCGAGTAGCGAAATCCGTTTGAAGTTCGAACTCACTTGAGTCTTGAAGATTTATCGATGACGTCCGATTGTCCGTTTGTTTGACACGACGACGTTCCCAGAAGAACTAAATAGAAGAGAACTACAAAAGAAGAGCAAAGAGTACATAGAACTTCTACAATGGATCCAGCTTTACGCAGATATCGGTAAGCCTGAATCACGCCGTATAAACGCAAAGCCATATTGACGTTGAAAAGTCGTCAATAAAATAGGTCGCAGCGTCGTCAACATCGTCTCCATGTTTTGCGACTGTTTTTGTAATGATTGTAAACCAGACGGGGCTAGGAATGAAGAAAAAATACAAACAAGAAAACACAGATTTGTGTAAAGTACCGCCAGTGCTGCCGCGGCCACTCGCCAGCACCGAGAGAAGGTCGGTGAAAGGGCGCATCGACAGCACCGATCGCGAACGCTGCGCACGAAATTAAACCTACCATCGCCCAAATCCACCATCGACACCATCGAAAATACGCGGACGGAGACACGGACCACAAACAAAACAAAACCCACCCGCCCCGCAGGACACTCAGCCTCTGCGCCCAGTGTCGCCATCTGGAAACTGACCACGAACAATTTTGGGGCCCAAAGAAAAATCGGTCGAACGGCCGGACGGAGCGCCGGGAGGGCCGGGAGGTTCAAGAAAAAGAAAGAACGCCAACCCCCGCTGAAGCCCCGAAAATCACGGCTCTCTAGAGCCGTGTCGTATCTCTTTCCCAGCGTGTCGCAGCTCGCCTCAACGCTCGGATGTCGGTCGCCGGCGGACGGGGCGCGATGCAATTTTAGCGCGCCGGAGCCGGAGTACGAACCACCAGCGTGCGCCAGCGTGTGTACGTGAGATCACTGACCTCGCGATGGTAGGCACCGCGATGCTTAACACACTTGCGGCGGCGGTGGCTGCTGCTGGGCGGTTGTTCCGCAGGGCCCGGGAGATCCTTTCCAATATGCGTTCACCGTGTTTTTTTTTTTCACTTCTCCCCCGTTTCATTTTACAGATCGCGGCCAATGTATGTTTTTTGGACAACTTTTTAATATTTTAGCCCACATACAACCGAGTGGTGGCCGCAAGCCGAGCATTCTCTGCTCTTTTGGAACCGTTTGAATTGCAGCCCATTCGGCGCGTTAAATTATGCACGCGCCGCCCGATTACGTATCGCGCGTGTGCACTTTGATTGTTAAACGGTCGACCAGCGGTGTGTCACCCCAAAAAGCATCGCTTTTGAAGTGACCGTTTCACAATCGTCAGCTTCAGCTCCCTCTCTCTCTCTTGGTGGTTCTCTTTCGCCCTCTCGCTGGATGCCGCTCGTGCAATAATACGCGCATTTGCGCACGTAGTCTCCATTGCCGCCACTTCGCACATTACGCGGCCAATCGATCTGACCGATAGGAGGAGAGCTTTCGCTTGCCGCAGCCGCAACACTGCGATCATCGCCGATCGGACGTGGTCACCGCGCGCGTTGCTGCTGCGCTGCTGCTGCGTGCCACAAAGAAAATCCATTCTTCGCTGCCACGCGAAAATTAATAACCCGCGTGTGAGTAAAATAAACAATCCGGCGCCGGACCGGGCCGGGCCGGGCTCGGGATGGTGGAAAGCTCATGGAGCCCGGTGGGGCGGGCAGAAAAACACGAAAACGGCCAGAAAACGGTGACCAAACACAAAGCAGTAAAGCAAACAACGGCGCAGCCCCCGAGCTCGCACCCGTTTTTAAATGCCAACCCAAATGTGGCCAGCCACACACACACACACACGTGCGGGCGCGCGCGTACGCGAGAGCAAGAAAATCCTAAAGCTCAACCAACCGCTAATAAGAAGCAAATAAAGGTTGCATAATCAGCACCATCATCGGCAGCGGCCGCATCAGGCCCGAGAGTCACGCCCGTGTGTGTGTGTGTGCGCGCTAGAGGGAGAGGGAGAGGAAACAAAAACAAAAACCCGTGCTCCTCGTGCGAAACCACGTGCACCAGGCCCCTTCCGGTTGGGGTGTTTGCAAAACATTACCCGCCCGCGTGGCCACCACAGAGGGGCGTCGGGCAGATTGGGGCGGGGAACCCCAACATAACCATTGTGGGCACCATTGTGTGTCGCGCCGGGCTGTAACCATTAGTAATGGGGGTCCGGTGGTGTGCCGGTAAACAGAATGTGTCACCTTTGGCCGCGCACTGTTTTTTCACGCTTCACACCTCTCTCACAGTGCTGCGGTCACTCTCATGCAACGATGTGCTGACTTTGCCCTCCTCTGCAGTGCCATAATTTGCACCCCTCAGGTCAGCCCGTTTTGCACATTTCGCCCGGCTGCGTCTCCTGTTGTTGTTGTCCGAGTTCCGAGCGGTGTTTTCAATTTAATCCGCAAACTGTAAACTCGCTACTCTGGAGTGACCTATCCCAAGGAAAGGCAATCCGTACAATGTTGCTGGACGCTGGACTCAAAAACAGAACTCGAACTACCACAGGGATTCCCAGGCTGGGATCCTAATCCGAATACACGACGACGGCGAAAATGACGCGTTCCGTTTTTGTTTTTTTTTTGTTGCAGGCTTATCCTGAACGAGTTGCCGAAAGCGATCAGTGTCATCGCGAAGGTCGCGCCAACCACCAGCCTGCGGCGCTCGCTCTACAACAGCTCCGAGCACTTCCAGCGCGAAAAGTACGTGTTCGACGTGGTCCTGCCACGGTTCGAGCGCTTCCAGCAGTCGCGGGGTCTGCGCACGCTGAAACGCTTTCTGCACTACCCGAGCGTGATCGTGTCCGAGTGCCGCGAGGGCACCGAGTTCATACTGCAGCGCGATCTGGTCGCGCAAGGATACCGGAACTTCCCGCGCACCGAGCCGCTGGCGTACGAGGACGTGCTGCTGGTGCTGACCCATCTGGCCGAGTTTCACGCCATCTCGTTCGCGATGCAACAGCAGGCACCGGAGCACTACGCGCAGATCGTCAGCCAGCTGCGCGAAACGATCTTCGTGCCGCCCCTGCACGGTTCGTTCGTTGACTTCTTGCAGCGCAAGGTGGACTACGCCATCGAGACGCTGCAGCGCAACCCGGAGCCGGGTGACGTGGCCGTCGGCGAACGGTTGGCGCGGTTCCGCGACGAGTACGGACAGGCGATGGTGGACTGTGTGCAGAATCGGGACGACACGGTCATCTGTCACGGTGACTGCTGGATCAGCAACATTCTCTACCGGAATGTGGTAAGAGTGAGGACGACGCAGTGCCCCCCGGTCACCTAACCCTTCACCGGCCCTTTTGCAGCCCCAGCAGCGGAATGGAGCCGACGATGGCTTAAACAACAACTTCGACAGCAGCCTCCTGCAGAAGAACGCCCCGAAGGAACTCAAGTTCCTCGACTGGCAGGTGGCTCGATGCGGCACGCCCGTGATTGACCTGTCCTACTTTATCTTCTGCTGCACCGACCGTGAGCTGCGCGAGCGATTGCCGGAACTGCTGCGTAAATACCACAGTGCGCTGGTGCGTCGCATCGAGGAGCTGTGCGCCATCGACGGAAGCGAGCTGTTCCCGTTCGAGCGGCTGCAAATGCATATGAGAAAATATGCTCGCTTCGGTTTCGGTAAGATATCGCCGCCTCGGGTGCTGGGTGCGAATGGTGACGAGCTAAATTATGGTATGTTTGTAGGCATGGCACTGATGACGCTTCACTCGACGTGCTGCGTGGAGAAGGACCTTCCGGACGTGTCGGCGGCCCTCGAAACCACCGAGCTCGTGGACATCGACAAGCTAGCGAAGGACATGCTCTACAACCCGGCGTACATCAAGCGGATGTCCGGCGTCTGCCGGGACATGGTGCGTTTCGGGTACCTCTGAGTGAAAACAGGAAACGAAAAAGACACTCACCCTCTCTTTTGTAAACGGAAGTCGAAGAGAAGAGCAACAATCTTTCAATGTGTTCATGCTGCCCCCACCGGCTCGGTGGACGCGGCCACCGGCCGCGGGTTAGAGGGTGATACTTAAGCTTAGGGTTGTACAATAGCGGTGACCGCCTCCCTTTTCCCCGTTTCAGTATTCACGCGGCGGTTTCGCGAATCCGCTCCCATTACCTTTGCTCTAGTTACTACTAAAGACAGTATTTGTGCCGTAGGGGACCGACAGAATGCGGACAGAACGAATTGAACGCAACCACATATCCCCGCAACACCGCAATGGGAAGCGCTCGTGCTTCCGGTATTGTGACGCCATAGGCAATAGAATCGGTCAGACGCTTAGGCGCTGTTAGGCCGAGCGCAAGCGCAAACAGCTTCACGAGGAGGCCCCCTTTTACCACACGTAAACGCTAGAGACGGTCACTCGGAAAGCATCGGTTAGGTTTGTAAATGTAAGACGAAAGATAAGCTAAGTTACCAGTCGACAAGGCGCGCTACTAAGAGAGGAGACATTACGAATCGTAATTGAAATTAACTCCATATCATCACATTTTAGTGATTGGCACAAGGATATTAGGCAACGCAAGAAGCACCTACAGTTTGTCTTTGACGACAGTCAAAAGAGGAAGAGAAGGGGAGAGAGAAGGCGAGAGCGAGAGAGGAGTGGAACGTGGCGCTAAGAGGAGATACATTTTCAACCTGTGCCACTAATCATAAGCGCAGCACCACATGTTCAACAGGAAAAGCTTCAAAATTGTTAACGGATTACGAGCATCCCTAAACGGGAGCATGTTTGCCCACGACGTGCAGACTGCGAAGAGCGTTAAATGGTTGGCGCTTTAAGTGTCTTTTGAAGTAACCGGTAAAGGAACGGCTTTCAGTGCCACCTTTCCACCCCCCACAATAGAGCCAATCGTGTTCCAAATTCCAAAAGCGCATTTTGCACGATCATCTCACGTTCCTTGAAACATAGCTTTACGATCCGGTTTTTTATATTTATTCACAAAAGTGCACCAACTCAGGTAGTTTTTAAATAATAAAAATGTTGAATATGATTTGCACGTTTGTAAAGTGTGTGTATGTTTGCGATGGCGTCCGCGGTGATGTAATTCAACGATCGTGGACTTGTGCTCGAATCTATTGCCGTACAACATTCGATGATCTTTACTGGCACGGAAGATGGCTCGTGGTGTAAGGATGAGTTTGAAAACTGCACCCTTATCAGGCATGACTATGAATATGCAAATACCTTTACTGTCATGAAAATCATAATATGTGTTTTTAAATAGTACCATCCATTTGGAGGGAGTGTTTGTTGCAGGCCGCTCGGCGGTTGTAGTAGCCGAAAAAGTAAGTATCATCCATTGCTATATATGGTATCAATTTTAAATTATATGTCCCTTTATCGCTTCAGTTTTCAGGGTTCAGTATGATAGGGTTTTGATACGTGACGGATAATTGATTATCTCGTGGTTTACATTAAAGT
Organism: Anopheles cruzii; assembly: GCF_943734635.1. Taxonomy (NCBI): domain Eukaryota; kingdom Metazoa; phylum Arthropoda; class Insecta; order Diptera; family Culicidae; genus Anopheles; species Anopheles cruzii. The sequence continues at coordinate 23,569,469 of NC_069145.1, forward strand.
GCCTTGAATACTCAATGGAACATTCGGAGGTGAGGATGTTGTCATTCAGAGGATCCCGATGATCCCCATCGATATGGCGTTTGAGTTTAGAAGGTTTCAATTTCCGATCCGTCGTGCATTCGCCATGACCATTAACAAATCACAAGGCCAATCCTTGAAGGTTTGTGGTCTGTTACCTCTGAGGCGCAACAAAGTTCGCCGGGTCAGCTAGTCGATTGATACTTTTGATGCAAAAGTTTATTTTTGCGAGAGGCACAAATTTGCATAAACAAACCATACGAACGAACCCGTAATGACGCCGGCTAGTAGGGAATTTGTATGGGATAAGCGGATATCCTTGGTTTTGAGATGAATCTACGGACTTTTTGCCACGTTTTAGTTTTCTTTGCATGTGTTTCGATTAAATTCACCATTCACCCGTAATACGCGCGTTCACGTATGGTAAGTAACGTTTTGTCGTTATTTTGAGGTAATTAAACGCCTGAGCTATGCAATCTGCATAACACTAAAATGTTTTAATGCATAATCGTCTGCAAATATCGAATTTCTGATAAAAATCTAATGCCTTTTTGAGTTGAAAAAGGATATAAAACAAAAGAGGAGCTTTACCCATTGCGTTTGTGGAGTAACAAGTAATTACCACCATCCTTATTTATTACCAACCAATGAAAAATTACCTAAATTTCAATTTTCATGTCACCAAAATTTCAACGTACAATCAATGCCAATCGTGAATATTGGATTTTTTCATATCAAAGAAAGGCCAAATACGTTTCTAATGATGATGATTTAGGTACATTACCGTTGCAGAACTGTGATCGCATAACGATCGCGTTCAAGTAGCTGATAAAAGTTGGTTTTAAAGACTAATTTTTTATCATTCTTTCGACTTTGACATACGAATTCTCGGAATCTACGAAACACAGAAGGCTAAAACTTCGAATTGGTCATAGATAACTTATCTATTTTAAGAAAATATAACTAAAATCCTCACTTGTTAAAGTTGGCTTATGACCGTAATTTTCCCATAGTGGCACCGGTTTGGTATGTGACCGTTGTGAGTGCTCCCTGCACTGTCATGTCAAAACGAGGGGAAACTTACCGTTTGGATCGTGTGAGTTCCTGCAAAAATGTCCGTGTTGCCAAATTGTACATGGCAGATTCAAATCGTAATTTGAAATAACGAAAGTAGGAAATGTGCACTTTCTAATGTGAAACAAAGTGCCTTACTATTATTATTTATTTATAATTTCCCATACCTGGTTCGTTCTTGTGGTTGATCATTTGATGGCACTGTCAGCACACTGGCGAAGGAGAAAACGATCGTTTGAGTACCCTCCACGTGTCCACTCACGTGACGGAGTACGCATCAACACACGCACGGGACACAAAACAAAACGATTGCTGGCCCCACGCACACAACGTGCCGGATGCGTGACTATTGTTGCTTTGCGCTTGCGCTGTTTACGACTTCCTCTTCTCTCGCTCTCTCTCGCTCCCTTTCTTTCCGTTTCGCAAACTGTGCTCTCACTCTCGCGCACGCCTACACACCACCTGCACAAGCGGGAGCAAATACGGCTGTAAGTATGTGTCATCAACAAACAAAAATAAACGAGAAACCCGAAGCACCCGGTAAAATAACCACATGCGTTCGGAGGGCCGCCGCCCGTGTGTGCGTGCGCGCCGTCAATCCGCGGTCGGTCGGTCCGACCAGGAACGAATGAGAAAGCGTTGGCCATTTTAGTGGTTGTGTGGCAAGTGGAACGTATCGGATTCTGGTGGCGTGCGTTACAAAATTACCGCTGCGGTTCCTGCTGGGCACTGAATGGGGCACTCGGTCTCGGTGAAGCGCAGTGCTGCGGTGCAAGATACAGCAGTTCGGGGGCCGGAAGCTGCGGTGTAGTGAAAGGTAAGAACTGCAGTGTTCCGGGTCTTGCAAGCGCCCACGACCCCATACTTATCGTGATAGGCGTCCGTCGCCAAGCGTGTGTGAGGTGAGGGTGCAGAGTGGTGCAGTGCATGCTGAAGCGTCGACGACCGGTTCCCTGTTTCCAAGGGCCGTCGTTAGCAGTGTGCTACAAAGAGAGTTATTTTTTATCGATTCGCCTGATTTAATTGGCCCGTCTCGAACTGCAGTAAGTGACTCTATTGCCCCGTCAGTGTGACTTCCAATAACTGTCGCCGCCGCGTGGGTAACACACCTTCGCCTAATCTAGTCGCGCTGTCACGAGTGGAAAAGGTCAACAAACGTCGCGGCCTAACACGCCATCTGATCGAATCCGGGGTTCACCGTCGTCCGATGTGCGGCTGTGTTGGTTGAGGCAAGCGCGGTGTCGGATGCGGGTGTGTTCAAGAGGGACGTTGAGCGTGGCCAACCGATCCGCGGGGATTTGGGACGCGTGAAGTGGATGCATTCCGAGTGCAGTGCAGCAGCAGCAGTAGTAAACCGATAACTGTCAAACGAGAGTGGCTCCTCTAAGTCATTCCAGTATGCGACGCCACGAAAGGCTTAAAATTTCAGGTGCGTACTGACAAACAATTGCTCGCGGTGCTCTCGGTGGCAGAGTGTTGGTGCGAGATTGCCGTTTGTTGGACAACGTGTTGCCCGTCCTCGTGCCCCGCCGTCATCCGAGGCGTACGAGTGTGCGCACAGCACACCATCATCAGCTAGGCCAGCCGGTGGCACTTATCGCGCGAGTGAGCGAAACGGACGTGAAGCTAAAAATAGTAAGTAACCGAGGCGAATGTTGGGAAGCCGTTTCATTCCATTTGTTTTTTTCTCTTTGCCCATTTTTCCGATCAAACCTTGTTTTTCCGTTGTTTATGCGAGTCGTATCTACGGTTCTCCACTGTCGCCGTCGCCCTATCAACACTGGCAACGGGTGCTTATCGGTTGGGGCATCGTCTGGCTAGGACTTCCGTCCGTCGGGATGACCGGAACGTTTCCCTCCATGCCGGGCACGTGACAGCCTATGGCAAAATGTCGGACGAACATACCGGAGGCTTCCGGAGGTGGCTTTGCGTTTACTTCTGCTTCTACCGCCGCGACCCGACGAGTATAAGCAGTTGCAGATTAAGGATGAAATTCCATCTAAACAAAATATTTAGAATCGGCCATCGCTCGCTCGTTGCTGGTGTTATCATTTTATCAGTTTTGTTATTCACCCTCGACACTTATACTTGTAGCCCAACGACATGTCTTTCTTTCGCGCGGCGACCATGTGCTTCTTTGCGTCAGCCGCCCCGAGAGCCACCAGCGAAGGGCACTCGGCCAAAACTGCACCATGTGCGGTTCCGACCGTAAACATAAACAATGCACTGCTGCTGGTGCTGGTGCTACTGCTGAGCCCAGCACAATTGCCGGGACCCCCGGGGACCCGGATGCAAGCGAGAGATGCACACGGTTTTGCGTTCGGTGGTTCTGCTGAGAGTGCGCGCTGTGACCGCGATTCTCGGAACGCGAACAGGCGAGAAGTGGTGCTTGCCTGGGTCGCTCGGTTGCATCGCCGAGGCACACGCGGCTGCATTGCGCAGTTCACAACCGACCGAACGCGGTGCGGCACGCAAGGGGCCAGGGCAGGGTACAACTTAAGAAGCTTGCCGCAGAAGAGGTTTGTTTAGTGCCAGAGTGCCGCCGCCCCGTGTCGTCGTCGCTGTGTGTTGGTCAGCATATTCGGTCAGCTGGTGCGGTGCCGCGTGTGGGATTTTGTTTCTTTATTTTCTACGAAAATTTCTACTATTTCCGTGCACGTCCGGACACACGGGCGCACGGAGCGTTGTTTTCGGACTTTCGGACGGCCAGCGCAGCAAACCATTTTCCGGTGTGACAGGTGTGTGTGTGTGCGGGCGAGGGGAGAAAATGTTGATATTTTTCGTTATATTTTTAGCAACATCCTTCGAAAACGTGAACGTGATAAATTGTGTGGGACCTGTCGATCTGGCGTCGATAATATAAGGCTCCCTGTCTCGCGGGCTCTGCAGGATTGTTGACGTCAATTAGTGGCGAGTGGCTTTCCCGGTGCCTGGCGCACATTTGCACCGATTTCTGTTTCAGTGCAGCGGCAGGATATTATGGCGTGCGTGTCTGCGCGCGTGAGAAAGTATGATACCCTCTCTCTCTGTATGACGGCGGCGCGTTCGAATATGTGTATTCGCTTGCAAACCTCAACTCAAAATGCTGCTCCACGACGGGCGGGTTTAGACTATAATTAAACGGAGAGCACAATTTAAGAAGAAAAAACAAAACGGCACTGCACCGTGTTCGTGTCGCTGTGTCGCTATTTACGTTGGTAGGGCTGCGGTTTATTCGCTTCCGCTGCTGCCCCAAAGTGCACTCGCTGCCGAATGCCGTGCAAAATGCGAATTCATCACGACGGCTATAAAATTATTGTACCGTTTTTGGTACTTTTCCAACCGCCACAATCGGTTCCTGTAGTTGTATCTTAGAATCTGCCGTATCTTGCTGCTTCCGGTCGTTGTTCCGTATCACCTTGCAAGGTCGTTGCATACGCACCCGTCACCGTAGGTCATAAGCCTCCGGTCTAAGAAGTGTCCACTGTGGGAAGATGATTAGGCTAATAGCACTGTGGGTAATTTATTTGATAAAAGGTCGGTTAAACAAACGTGGAAAGGACGCCACAAAGTGCCACACACAAAAAGCCGTGACGATTGGTGTTGGCGCAGCATACGTGTAACCACCGTGCGTCAAGCGCGGCGTTCGGTGACGTTCCGTTCGCTTTGTAATGCACATAATTTAATCGAACCGTCGCCACCGCCGGCAATCTTTATTTGGCTCTGGCTGACCAGTCCGGGTTGCTAGGCCTGTGTGTGTGTGCGGTTATGTGGGACGTGGGATACAAAAACGCGGAATATGTGATTGTGATAATTCTTTATCGTTGTGCCCTTCAAAAGTGCATCGAAAGTCAAATACACTCCCTCTACGTGCTCCTGGCTGCGTGGAGCTTGAGGCCCACGGAGTTGCAGCAGCAGCAGCAGCAACAGTTACAGCGCGTTGCAGCCAGCTCTCTCGCTCTCTTTCTCTCTCTCTCTTTTTCGTTCGAATTTGTTGGATTACTTTACAGAAGAAACACACGGTGCGGGTTGATCGCCGCCGCCACCGTGCACCGTGTTCCGTTTTTGCTCCCGGCACCGACGGCAGTGGTTTGCAAAACGGTGCACACACCAACACACCGTGCTCACTGCGCTGTGTGTGTGTGTTGGGGGGGATGCAAATGGACGAGGCCAATGGCGGCGTGTTGTGCACGAGCGGAAAGTGAAAATTTACTTCCGTTTATGGAGTCCGATGATGATTGGTGGCGCGGCATGGCGTGGACCTGCGTCGTCAGCGCCACAAGCACACCAACACACCAGCACGGCAATCTCGTTCTGGGTTGTAGCATGGTCTGGCCGGCACCACCACGGTCTATGCAAATCGGACGCGCGCTCTTCTTTATCTCGCTGCATCGACTTCTGGAGCAGAGTGTTGCAGTTCGCTGCAGACCACCATCACCACCTCTGCCAGGGACAGAACACGGGCACGGGCTCGTTGTGGCCTTGAGTGTGCGCTGCATCGGGCAGTGCACTGTGTGTGTGTGTTTCACTTGCATTTGTGATGCACTCCAGTGCACTCGCTCCGTTGTAATCTCGGCCACTGAGCGGGCAGGCGCATGCATTTCTGTGTGTGTGAATGTCACGTCGGACGGACGCTCCGGTCCGAAGTGGTCACCAGGAATCATCGGTGTGTGCGATCATGATCGCGTGTGCCAGGCACACCATTGCGAACCGAGATGATTATGTGGCGGGTGTCGAATGGCATACGGCGTGAAAACTGTCTTTCTTTTTGTAGAGAACCTTGCGGAAAAGAATAATATTTTATCGGTTTTGCTCTGAAAATCCTCTCTGTAGACCCAAACTTTGTTTGATCATTACTTTCAGTCGCGATCACCGTCACCGACAAGCTCGAAGATTATTAGAAGAACCATTTCCTTACTTTACATTTGCGCCCATTCTTTTGCCAGTGGGCGCCACGAATGTTCTTTTGCGTCAACAGAATGCGCCAGCCAACAAATGACGGGTCGGCTGAAACGCGTCACAACCCTCCCGGATCGATCGATGATACACATCACCCACCCGAAGACCGGAAGGAAACGAGTGGCCGGCAATGGCTGGTCGCTTTTCCGGTCAGTTCCGGAGAAAAAAAAACAACAAAACGATACACTCATTGCCGATGTCCAACGTGTGTCGCCATTCCTCCAACAACACACACACACACACCAGTCAGTACCACAGTCAGTAACAGTCAGTGTGTTCCGGCTTCGTCGGCACCAGCGGAACATGCGCACCGGCAACCCTGCAGCGTGGCAATTTCGTGTTCGGTTTTCCCGGGAGGGCACGGTGCCGGTTTTCCGTCGGTACTACTACGAGCGTGTGTGTGTGTGTGTGTGTGCGTGTCCCCGGGCCGCGTCCTCTCGGGTGTTTGACATTGAGCTCGCTTCGGTGTGTTTTGGGTTTTTCCTGTTTTTCTCCGCTCCACTCCGCAAACACGCGCGTCACACGCAACAGTGTGCCGGCTTGGGCAAGAAGAGCGGTCCTGCTGCGGCCACGGTCGGTTGTGTTGGTGACCGGGCCCGGACCGGGTAACCCGCGTCCGCTCTAGTAGTGGGGGTTGTTATGCTTCCCTGTTAGCTGCTGGAAACTTATTCCGACGCCCGTGTCGAATCCATTTTCCGATTCCGGTTATGCCAGGTCCAAAACGTGAAACCGGATTTTTTTTCAAAGAAATCAAATGTTTATTACATTGAAACAAAAAATGTTACTTTATTCAAAGTATGTGCCATCGCTAGATATACGCTTCTCCCATCTCTCTGCTAAATCGTGGATTCCACGCCGAAAGAATTCTTCGTCTTTTGAAACAAACCAATTAGTTATCTAATTTTCGCCCTCCTCGTAGGAATCAAAGTGCTGCTCAGCCAATGCGTGTTGCAGCGATGAAAATGAATGATAATTGGAAGGAGCCAAGACTGGTGAATACCGCCCGGTGGGAAAGCAGTTCCCAGTCAAGTGTCTTCTGGCGCATTATGGACGTTGTTCGATCAATGCATGGGTTAAATTGATCATTTGTTGTCAGTAGCGATCTGAATAAACGGCTTCACTAGGTTTTGGGAGCTTGCGATACACTATACCTTTCTGTCCCATCAGAAAGTCCTTTTTTGGAATCCTACGACGCTCTTTGCTTGTTAAGCCAGAATCGCCGTTTAAAAAAAAATTAAAACCACTCAAAGCACTCCGATCCTCCAAAACAAGCTTCGATAAGCATTTGATGCGATTCTGTAGCAGTTTTCTTCAGCAGGTAGCAGGAAAATAATAAATGCAGCGAAAACGACATTTTTTTCGACATGAAATCATTTGCCTGATGTCAAAACTGATGATAGTTTTTGGTATACTCTTGCAGAAACTTGAGGCTCGCAGCTTAGTGATTGATTTTTATGGTCCATCATTGGAGCCGTTGAAACAAGATAACTACTTCTTAGCAGTGCGCTCCATCACGATGACCTCTAACTGTTCGAATCGGGGCAGCGATTCAAAGCGCGGAACCGACCCCTTTTTACCACTTACCAGGCGCCTCCTTCAGGCAGTGCGTTATTAAAATTTGATTTTTTAAAAGAAGAGGCGAACTTGGAATGTTTTGGAATATCAACTACACCGAAAAAGGTCGATTAGTGGGCTTCAAAGCTGTTGGCTAAACAAAACTTTACAGTTACGTTGTTAAGATTTGCTTGTGTTTCAAAGATCCATCGGATCGATAACACCAAAACAGGCACCTGGCGCCTCCTTTAGTAGTTGCTGACAATGGACATTATCCTTTCCACCCTTTGTACTGCGTTTCTTGTACAGGATGGCCCATTTAATGTTCTTTTTTTAATTTGGTTGTAAAAAAACGGCTAAATATTTTTCGATGGCTTATACGAAAGGTTGATTAATCATTTTATTTTTATGAAAAACATTTTCGTTCAAATGTCCACCATGGCTGGCTTAACAGTAGCCCATTCGATCGACCTGTTTTTGAGTATATTTTCGACTGTCTGTGGGGCTATCTCGGCAAAGGCGATTTGAATTTTGGTCGTGAGGACGTCAATAGTTGCTGGTTTGTTCACGTAACATAAATAGCGATTGTGGCTGTCGAAGAACCCAATTAGCCAAAATCCGCACCAAACAATCACTCGTTTTGGGTGCATACAACTACAATTCTAACCAAAAACTACAATTCTACTTCATAACTGAGGTGGAAATAAGCTTAAATGAAATGTACTTTTCAAATATCGTACCGTTTGAGTTGAAGACCTACTGAGAAGTTTTTCATATTTCGCAATTTTCTGCAACCAAAATTGTATTTTATACATAAATGGAATGAGTGAACCCTTCGAATAAATGTTCATCTTTCGTGAACCACCCTGTATAGTTACTGTCAATGGTTATCCTTGCCACCATTCTAGTTCACCGCGTTTCTTCTAGTTCAACACTAAAAGTAAGCGTAACTTTTCTCTTCTTCTTACAGAACACTCGGTTGTCCACACCCCTGGAAATTGGGCTAGTTTTTGGTAAGCGAAATTTCTATAAAAATTGCATTCTCAAAATCTCAAATATTTCAAATCTTTTTAGAGTTAAGTACGTCGGCTTGTTGTGATCTGTGTCGCCGGAGCAATGCCAATTTTTTTGCCGATCGCGAATGCTATGCAAACACGCGGGTTTGCGGGATTGAGTTCTGTCCTGTTTTTTTTAAGTACCCACCTTCTGGTGGTGGCCGCCGATAAGTTTATCTTCACTGCGCGAATCGACGGTCCTCATTTGGCGGCTGTGAAGCGGCCATTTTCACTGCTTCGGCAGACTGTTCGGTTCCGGAGGGTGGTTATCTGTTCGCAAACGGAACGAGCGAGCGAGAGAGAATAATAGTTCTCAAATAAAACAAACAAATCAACAGATAACAGACACGCTCGCCCGGGTGGTGGGTGACTCTCCCATCGTCCGTCCATCGTCAGGTGCGTTGTCATGCGAGTGTTTGTTTTGCCCCGTCACGGGTACACACTCGATCGCGCTACATTTCGGCCACTCGACCGCGTAAGACAGTAGCGCGGCCCTTTTTGGAACGAATGTTCTTTTAAGTGTCTGTATGAACGAGCGAGCGAGATGTTGAGGCGTTGATAACTGATGTTGTAATTACCTCACCACGAACCGGGGACCACAGATACAAGCATCGTTGGCAACGGAGACACGCAAGAACGGCAGCTTTTTGGACAATCCGTTGGAAGGAGAGAATCGAACGCCTTATGTTATGTTTTGAATGATTTCAAGTACCGACACGTCACCGGGTCCCGGATCGGGTTGAGACATGACACGACATGTCAGCACGCTCGCCGCGCCGCGATCGTACACCGATCGGATACCGACTCGCCGGAAGAGCCCGATGAGTCAGTCGCGATCGCGGTTTTAAGTTTTGTAACAAGCACACACAAACCTGCACAGCTCACGTCCTCGGGGTCATCATCGGGGTGCGGTGGGGACACTCAATTAGAGGTGGACTGTCAAACATGGCCGCGTCGGTGGAAATTCAGAAGTAATCGTAACCCATTGCCTTTGGGGTCGTTCTTGCGTGTTCTTCCAGAACGAACGGAACCGAACGACCACCGGCTCCGGATCGAATGTTTTTCTCTTTGTGTTTTGAATGTGGCCACACCTGCCGCGCCTGCCTGGCCTCTGTGCCCCCCGGTAGACATAATGCTGTCATCGGGGACCGCGCCGTCGGGGTTTCGAAACGTGTTCTCGTCGTCGGTCGCGCTCCGAACGCCCCAAGAACCGGTTTCTCGTGATTTCACTCGGTGGTCTCCGCCCGTCCGGAGAGCCGAGAGCCCTGCAACATGATTCACTCAGCCAACATTCGCCCGCTCTTTCTCTCTCGCTCTCTCTGTCGCCATCGTCAGGGCGTCCTTTACGTGTGCCATGTCGGTTTCTTTGTGCTCCACCGGTTCTCTCTCTCTCTCTGGGGTGCTTTCAATCGTGGACATCACGTGGTGCTGCGCTGGGCTCGGGCGAAGCAAAACAACATCTCCGCTTCGCTTGGTGTGTGCGTTACGGGCCTCCATCGGGCCGGGCGGTGGCGGATCAGCTGTGGCGCGGACAGCGGGAGCCGGTCAGACACCACCCACCGTCCGCGTCCATCCGCTGTGAATCCGCGAAAATCATCTCTCTGTCTGTGTGCGTTTCGGCCGATTCGCGCACACGTCGGCGCGATCGGAGCGTTTTGTTGCGTGCATTGTGCCACGGCGGGTGATGTTATGTTTGTGTTTCGCTGGCCGGGACGCAGCCCACCAGCGCCACCGGATAGATACCGTTAGCGTGGTGGGGGGGGTGGTACTAACACCGTTTCAGCCTGGCCATCGTACGATGTGACGTCGCCGTCGTCGTCGTTGTGCTGCGCGCATATTTATCGTCACTTTGCTTTATGGGCCATTGCCATTGTTGGCGGCCGTGTCGCTCCCTCTCTCTGTCTCTCGGTAGAGGAGACAAGAGTGTGTTGCTTGCTTCTTTGCACGGCAACGGCACATGGGAAAAGAGGCGCGCGATGGTTGTTGTTGCTATTGTTTTGGAGGGTGTTGAGGTGTTTAGCGTTTCGACCCGTTTTGGGTGGAAATGAAAGCGTAACAGACGGCGGGAGGCCATCCGGTGGCCCAGTCACGCGGAGGTGTTGTTTTTCACGCCGATTGCGGGTTGATGGATTGAAGCACTCTTATGCTGCTGCCATCATGGAAAGAGAGGAAACATTGGCCCCCGCGATTTGTTAGCAAATTATTTAAAGAAGGTTTACGCCGGTGCGGGGGGCGAACGCAACCCCTTGCGTATTTCTTTGTCGCGTAGCGTACCACACACACTGCTGAAGGACATCCTTGGCGCGCAAATCCCCAACCGGTAAGGAGCGTTACAACAGCAGGCAGACGAACAAAAACAGCCTTCCACCGCTGTTGTCGGCCAATATTATTATTTGCTTTCGGAAATGGATTCTTTGTGAGTGTGTGTGTGTGTGTGATGTGGGGGTGCTTTTTGTTGAACATTAGCGTGAGTCAGCTCGCACGGCACGGCACGGCACGTCCGGAATTAGAACGCCAACGGGGAATTATAAGGCGCTTCTCATGGAGCAGCATAAAAAGCATGCGAAGCGGCGTGAGTCGCGCACACAGCAGCAGCACTGGACAAAGTCAGTGGCTGGAAAGTCGGTCACTTTGTGGGGCGCGCCGGTTATTCCGCCGCTCATCAGACGGACGGCCAAAGTGTTTTACCCCTAAACGAAACTGTCGATCGTCGCCAGCGCCAGCGAGTTCCCAAAATAGATTTCACAACAACAAGTTGCAGGCGGCCGGCCGTCGTATCCTGTGAAGTGATCCGGACGGGTCTCCGTTGGCCAGGCAGATGTGTGATACGTGCGCTTCGCAAAGAAATTTCGGTGCGTCAATCCGGTTTCGGCGCAGCCGTTGCCAAAACCGGGTGCCCCGTCGGGGGTTGGACAACTTTCTCCAACACACACCGCCAAAAAAAACAACCAGCCAACTGTCCGCGGCCACTGATGAGCACCGAAGCACCCTCCAAACAAACCCTGCGGAGTGTGCGGGTGTGGCGCATAACTGCACCGGGTCACGTTCGCCCGCAACGTGCAGATGTAACCGTGTGCGAGCCGCCGGCGCTTAAGGGACCTCCGACACAATCAACGCACCACCCATGCGGACGTTTGCATGCGTGTGTTTGCGTGCCCAATAGTGTACCCAATTGCTGCGCCCGAGTTCCATTACAGTCGATGAGGGGGGCCATCTGTGGACAGCAAACAACTCGCCGCCCGCCTGATAATGTGATGGTCGCTTCGCTTCTCGCGGATGACGCATCGCCACCCAGCGAACACACACGCGCATCTTAAAGAAAAGGTGGTTTGGTTTTTTGTGGCCATACTCTGTGGTGGGTGCCACCCCCAGAATATGGGGCTATGCTTCTCGCGAGTCCTTTCTCATTCGGACTCCACGCGAATTTTCTCAGTCACAGTTGCTTTCGATGTGCAGAACACACACCCCAAGTAGGCTGTTTTGACCAGTATGTGGTGTGTGTGTGCATTGGACTCCTTCGATGCCGCGTTTTTATCGCCTTTGTTTGCTGTTTATCTCCGCCGCGCCATTCGATCGAGGAGTATAGACTGTTTCATTATGTCTAAGCACGATTTTGACAGATCACTACTCACTCCACATGACGTTTAAAGAGTCAAACTCAACAGATTCTTTTAGTATACACTTTAACTTAAAAAACGGTGTATAATACGTACAGGTTTCCTGAACTTTTGTGGAAATGCGAAGCATTTCTCCAGAAAAGGGAAAACAGATTCTGCACAAATGGTGCACTATTCCCAACATTTCACTGAGTCAGTTGGCAAAACAGGAAAAATAAACATTGGAGCGGTTCGAAACGCAATAAGGAAATTAAAAAAAGAAGCAGCTTTCAGGATAAAATGAAATTTGGGTGGAAATCGGGTCCTGTGGATAAAAATTTGGGTCAAAAAGGAATGCGTGTTTACGCCAGCAAGAAAAGTGACTGGCGAAGGCGAAGTGACTGGAGTGAAGGCTTTTTGGGCACTTACCAAGGCATACTTGAGAAAACATGTAAAGCCAACTAACACCATTGAAATATTCGCCAAAGATTGGAAGAAAGTGTCCAAAATGATTGCAAATCAGTCTGTGCAAAAGCTGATGCGTAGTGTTCGTTTAAAAGTTCGATCATTGGCATACGGTTAACCGGAATGTAATTTTGTAAAAATGTACTGTTAAGTAAGATAACAGAGCGTTAAATACAAAAAGAAAAATGGAGTTTGCTTGTAATTTGAATTTTTGGCGTTCATTTAAAATCGTGCTTAGACATAATGAAACAGTCTATAGTAGCCTTCGCCGCGCGCGGTTCAACCGCCGGCAGCATGTGACACACAAAGAGGGCATTGGTACGCGATGGATTGCGACGTTTGCTCTCTCTCTCGGTTACTCTTGCTTGCTCACTCTCGCCTAGCGCCGGCCCGCCCGCGTGTGTGTGTGTGCAAATCAAAGTCAACGGGCGAATGCAAGGCTGTTGGGGCGATTTGGAATGCTTTTTTGCTTGCTTCATCTCTCCCCGGCTTCAGTCGCCGGGCACCCCATCAACAACACCGCTCCGGCGTGGTTGGCCGTGAGAGAAAGAGAGCGAACGAGAGCCAGAGAGGGTCGATTTGTGGAAGCCGCCGCTCCGATGTTTGGTAACGCGCGACTTGCGCAGGCAGTTTTTTGTTTGTGTATACGCGGGGGGCCATTCCAAAAGTATCGCGATATTTGTTTATTTTTTGGAAAATATTGCTTTATTTATGAATGTATATTTTGTCGCCTTTAAAGTAATCCCCATCAGATACTATACCAGGTCTATGCGTCGAGAATCGGGATTTTTTGACACACAAAAAATGTTTATAAAGTTTGAATGCGATTTTCTATATTATTCAAAGTATGTGCCATCGCTAGCTATACATATCTCCTATCTCTCTGCTAAATCATGGATTCCCAGACGAATTCTTCGGCTTTTTAAGTAAACTAATTAGTCATCCTATTTCGAGTTTGGATATTCGTAAAGAGCCAAGTCTGGTGAATAACGCAGGGAGGGATAGCAGCTGCCATCCAAGTGATTTGATAGTATCCTGAAACAGTTTTGCTTTTTGGGACATGGAAGCGCCTGGCCATGAGGCACTAGGCGCCTCCATTGAAAATCTCTAAAAATGCCGTTTTTCGATTAATGCATGGTTCAAATTGATGATTTGTTGTCAGTAGCGATAGGAATTAACGTACTTTTACTGTCGTATTAACGTACTTTACCATACTTTTCTGCCCCATCAGAAAGTCCGTTTTTTGGAGTCCTTGAACGCTTTTTTTAGTAAAGTCAAAATCGCCATTTTGGAATTTTTTAACCACTTAAAGCACTGCGATCTACCAAACACATGTCCCGACAAGCATTTGGTGCGAATCATTCGACCGAACTTGGCTCTTTGCATTTTCTCGGCCCTCTGAGAACATTTTGAACCACCGACAAACGCTGCCTTTGGGCCAAAATACAGGGTGTCTCATCATGACCCATACTATTAAAATGTTAAATAACTCAGTCATTTTTCTGTCGATTTTGACATATGAACATGATTTATTAGAGGAATAGAATTCCGTGTATTGACAATTCGTTTAGAATACAATATCGATCAAATGACCGCAAAAGACACACAAAAAGCGGCCTTGTTTTGGGCATTTTTTTATTGTATTTTACAACATTTCGGACGTAATAGCAGCAATTTCCGTTGTAATGTTACCCTTCAGTTCTTCAACGGTCTTCGGTTAGCTGACATACACCTTACTCTTCAAAAAGCCCCACAGAAAGAAGTCAGAAGAAATTCGGCAACAATAAGCACGCACAGTTTTCACGGTTAAACAATTATTTTCAATGTAGAGCGCTACAACTTTAGGCCGCTTTTTTGGCATAAATCAATTCACGGTTTAAAACGGCATAGACTAACGTTTCCGAATCTGGATGATTTTTCAAAATCGACTGACAAAACGCGGAGTTATTTAACGTTTAAATAGTATGGGTCATGATGAGGCACCCTGTAGATTCACTTTAAGCCACAGCAACAACAGTTGAGCCAAAACATGTCCAAGCAAAACAGCTGTCAAAAATTGACTGATTACTCAAAATGGCCGAACTTGCCACCATTAGTCTATAACATAGTGCCCGCGGAAATTCAAATGTCGCGATACTTTTTGAATGGTCCTCGTATCAGCTCCAGTGTTCACCAGTCAGAGTCCCCCTCAGGCGTGCGTTGGTTTGATTGCATCCTTCGGTTGGTGTGTACCCGTTGACGCGGCGCGCGCACCTCTAAGTATGTGGCCTCAAAAAGCGTAAATTTATCCCATCGCCGATGGGGGGGGGGTCTCGTTGGGGGGTTTTCACACCGCAATCAGCGAAACAAACAAACAAACCAGAAAACGATCCACCAAACGGCCGATTGATTGCGATTTGCGCTGCACAAACACCACGACCAGACGAGCTGCTGCTGCGTGCGTGGTGTGTGCAGCGATGCGCATCACGCCGCCGAAAATGGGCACCACGCGCGCCCGCGCTTTGCGGGGGTGTTTTCGTGTGTGTTTGTGTGACAGACGAAGCTCTATAGTCGAAAATATATGCTGATGAAATTGGTGGTGATCCCCTCGCCATCAGCTCCTTTGTGTCAAGGAAACGGAGAAAGGAAACCAAAAACGGCATTATTATCCGTCATTATTAGGCCCCCACCGATTGATCGAGCTAAAGACAGGAAGGGCAAACGGGGAGCGCGGGGCGGGTACACTCACACACGACATGCGACGCGAACACAACACGCGATAGCGTAACGCCGAGCGCGGCGCCGCAAGTACGCATGCTGCGTGCTTCTCGTTGAACGCGCCGTTTCCCCTTCATCGCACCGTGCCGGTGTGTGTGTGTGTGTGTGTGTGAAGGGTTGCTTTGATGGGAATAATTGCGCAAAGTGCGTCAACTCTCATCGCAAGGCGAGAGCCACGTGTGCACTCACCGCCGTGGTGTGCGTGTTTATGTTGCCGGCGGCCCGCGTGAGTTCCGCAGAACGCGCCGCGCGGCGACGATGAGGTGTGCCCGAATCGCGATACGCACTTTACCGCTGACTTGCACACACACACATAAGGCATTTGCGTGTGTAGGCGCGTTGGACCATGTGATCGCGATGGAGCAAGATAGCAACATAAAGCCTTCTTCTCGTTGTTTATGGGGCCACGTTTGGGCCACGGGATGCTTTCGCACCACACGAACACACACACACACACAGTCAGCGTACACGCGTGCCGCGATATGCGCCGCCCTGGGTCGCGCAGATGGTTGCGTTTCGGGGGCGTTATGTTGGTGGCACGTCGCGCGTAGCACGTGGCATGTTTGTGTTTGTTTCGAAACCACGAGGAATCACGAACGTCAATTAGCCGTCCGATCGTTCGTCTCTTTCTCTCGCTCGCACTGACGTGTTCTCCATGTGCTGCATCAAAACCTACACATCACCCCGGGACACACAGAGATTGTTGTTGTTGGTCTCGTGCGTGGTGGTGCTGGGGCAGCAGGCGAACAAGACGATATCTTTATTGTTGCTGCGCTGGAACCGGGAGAAGTCCTGTGAGAAAGAGCAGCACGTTCGAGTAATCGAACCATCGGCGGGCGGTTTGGAAAAGGCGAGTATCGTAACGCGCAATGGAAGAGCGTCGCGTACGATTACACATTTACCATATTTCCGGTAATTTTCGAACTCTCGTTCTCTCTCGTGCGCATTCGACGCTATGTATTATGCAGGAACGCACGGCAGTGTTTGTGTCGGCAGACCTCTCACGAGTAAGGAATTCAATCCGTTAACTAAACCCCCGCCGATCCGGCACAAAAGTAAGGCTATGCAGCGATGGGAAAAAGGCGACCAAAAAACTAAGAAGTCAAGGAAAAATGTAATGGTTTCGACAACAAACGCGCAGGACTTGTGTCTATTGCCAAACACCGGGTTCCTTAAGTTCCCCCAAAGTCCTGCTCCTGCGGCCAACAGCTACGCAGCAGCCGTCTATCGTTCGATCCGTTAGATAACACAGGCCTTGTGATGAGAAGCCAGTTCAGTTGTTTTGTGGCCCCAACCCCCTTCTGTGAGCTTTGCTCTTCAAATGTCATTGAAGAACCTAAAATACGCTCAAATTATGTCCTTGCCGTAAGTAATCCCGAATCCCCCGAATATCGTCCCACCGTTGGGCCGTTCTCGACTGTGTTGGTGGTAACGGGCCGACGTCGTGCGCGTCATGTGTGTGCGACATGACGCCCGGAACCTTCCGCAAAACCGTTTCCGTTCCATTCCATTCCGTGCCGGTTCCGTTCCACTTCGCTTTAGGTGCTGCTGCTGCTGACTGTGGCCACAACGGCGGGGAAGCTATTGGCTTCTTCGTTCGGTCCCTCCGTTTCGATGGACAGCCAAAACGAAACGCAGCACAACAACCAACAACAACAACCAGCATACACGACGAACCGCCGCCACAATGTTGCGCCGTACCGGACCGATTCTCTCCGCTCTTCGCTTGCACCTTGATTGCATTCCAGAATGGCTGTCGGAAACATGCCACGTACAGTCACACACACACAGTGACGAGCCCTTTGCTGATTCCAAGTCTGATGATGTCCACAATAGTAAAAAAAAACAATCCATCGAAAGGTCCTAAGCGGAAGCTACGACTCTTTATATGGGTGTTTGTGTGGCCCGGTTTTTGGGAAACAACGGACTTTTAGGGATCGCGCAAGACGAAGCCGTCGATTTCCCTCCAATCCACAGAACATTCAGATTCCGTTGGGTCAGAGGACGACTCTTTCAGAACTTTATTGGGTCTTTGCAGCACGCTCTTTGGTGTTCACCTTGAGAGGGTCGGCCATTGGATCGGCGCAGCATCGATTGCGCGAATGGAACCGGGCGGGCGGTTGTCCCGGGGCTTTCCATTTTGGTGTTGTGCGCTGTGTCAGCCGCCGCTCGCAGTAACTGTGTTGGTTCCGGCAGACATCAGCGCCGGCACGATTCTGGGTCCCAAGATGGTTGGGGCCACCACCGCGTCGTCGTAACCTGCCGAACAGAGGGAACGCTGTTTAGAAAGCCATAATTGTGCTCAGACTTGTGCGGTGGTGCGCCTTTCGTTCTCGATTATTCGCACTCACCGCCAACCGTAGCAGGCGGCGCCGTGGAGACCGACATGACGATGACCCGCGGGACGATGGATGGATGGGTGTCCGTCGGACGGCGCCGTGTGAGCTCATCTCATGTATGTTGCGATATGTATGTACATGCTCCCTCGCATTCTATTTCTGCGCACACAATGCGTATCGGTCGCAGCAAGTTCGCTCCGGATCCATCATGGCCATCGTGGGGCGGCGGACCAGTCAGTAAAACCTGTAAAAACGGGTTTTCAAGAGCCGCAATGGGGCGGCCCGTGTGGCGAGAACAACAAACCCCAGACACCAACGTTCCCATCCCACGGAGTGCTACGATTCCCGGGTTCGCGGCGCAGTGTGTCTCGCTCGCGTCCGAGGAACCGTCCGAAAGTTTGCAAACAAACGCCACAGCAGCAGCAGTGTGTGTGTGTAATGCATTCCACGCTGTGCCAGGCATCTCGCATACCACCGCACACTGGACTGGACTGGATGGCGGGGATGGCTAAACATAGCAGGCAGCGCGAAACCTTAAATGAGAGTGTGAGAGAAAGAGATGTTAGAGAGGGACCGGCAACCATCTGCTACGTGAGTTGGAGAGCGAAAGGAGATTTGAAGGACCTCGCGAGAGAGAGAGGCGCCGACGAGCGCCCGGACCAGGGGACCTTTTGTTTTGAGGAAGGATAAATAAACAGCCGTTTCCCATGGCTGTAAAGTCCGATGCTGAAGAGAGAACGCGCTCGCGTCCGAGCGAGAGAGAGCAATCACGCCGTTTACACACATTTCAAAGTCATCTGGATCGCGCTTCCGTCGGTTGGAATTGGGTTGTTGTTTTTTTCTTTCACCGTGTGTTACTTGTTTTGCCTTGTTGCGCTCCAAGGTGTTAATGTGTGTGTGTGTTGCGGGTTTCGGTTTTGCCACGAAGGGTGCTGCGGTGCGGGGCTGTGTGTGAGGGCTTCAATCAATGGGAATTCGGTTCTTCCTGGGTTGGCCACCGTTTTCTCAAAGCCTTCTGTTTTCGCCTTTCAACCGGCAGGCAGGGGTGTCGGTGAGAGGATATCCCGTTCGTTATGGAAACGATTCTCCTCGCAGCGTGCAGGAAGAACTCTGATCCGGTCCGGTGATGCCTTTTCCCGGCTGACTAATTCGACGGCGACCACCAACACAAACCTGTGGCCACGCCGTATTCGCGTGCCCGCCGCTTTGTTATGACGTTTCGCCGATGGCTACTGCGACGCGTTCTGACACTCTCCGTTCACCGCAGTGAGAAGCTACTCACTCCGCTATTGGAGTGAGCATGATTCATTGGGCCTTTATTGCGAAACAATGGGTTTACACGTCGTTGGGTTAGCCCCGGGTAACAAACATCACATGCACACCAACATCCGGCAACTACCACCAATAAAGACGGCAAACCAGCTCGTGCCGTGGAATGTTTCTCTCACTCGGGGTGACTTTGCGTGGGAAACGTTCGCACAAGAAAAACAAAGCAACACACCCCATATTGCGCCCCGGCATGTGTGTGTGTGTGTGTGGTGGTGTGCGTCCGAAGCGATTCAAACAATCATTGTCGTCGGCGACAGGGGGTCCCCGTGAAATGACAGTTCATGACGACGGTGTGCGCGAAAGGGGAAAAACAAACTCCGCCACATCACGGTGTGTGTGTTCTGAAGCCGTTCTGGTTTGTGGCCGAAACGAACTGAAATTTACAAAATGTAACAGAATGTGTTCACCTTTGACGTATTCGCGGTGAGGCGAGCTTTTGTTTTTGTTGTTGACATAAACTTAACGAATCATAGTGACCGTTGGTTCGAATATGATTTGTTGCCGTCGAACAGCGAGGTCCTTCCCACTTCTTATGTCCCTACGACTTGCTCGACTTGAGATTTACAAAAAACAAATGGAAAGGAAGCCACACGGCGCGTCCGTTACTTGGGCCACGTACGCCAATCGCGTCAACGGCTTCTCACGACGCTGGCTGTTGTGGGATGTTTTCGAAGAACCGTGTGTCTGGCTTTTGTCATCGACCAACCGAGAAAGGAACCACTTGACGTGCACCGACAACAATTTGTCGCATTTTTGGTGGGCGACTGCATCGGGGTTCGGTTCGTTGGGTTTTGGAATGTTTTTATCGCTCGTCCACCGCCGCCGTTCCTCTGACACACTGGGGGTTGGCGGGTACCGCGTGATGCGAGAGCGCGTGTGTGTGTGCGACGATCGGAGATTGTGCAGGGATGATGCAGCGGCAGCAGAACTCCTCGCGCGGGCGGCTGTTGATGATGATGACGGTGGCGGCGATGCTAACAGAGTGTGGCCTCACGCACACACACAGCCAGCCAGCCGGTCCGGTCCGCGTGGTTGCTCAAAAGAGAAAGCACGCAAGGAAGGGGGTAGCGCGTGCGCGAATCCAGCCTTCCGTCTCGGTTGCTCCCACGGTGTGCCATTCGAGCACACGCGTGTTCCGTGCCGTCACGCAACTCGCGTGGTTGTGTGCGTACGCCCGCTGCTGTTGCGTTGGAACGCGCGTCGGCCAGCCGCCCGGGCGCTTGCAACCGCAGCCACAGTGCCATTGGAGCGACAGAGACGGCAAGACACGGCGAAAGATTGGCCGCGCCGCGCAGAGAGTCAGTTTCGCGGTACCCGTTCGCCAGTGCAGTCGTGCCTTTGTGGACACATATTCGGACTTCCGGACGTTTCACGGAGTGCTTCTTTCGGGGAGAGGGACGACCGTCGTGTTGTGACCGCGTTTCCGGTGCGCGCGCGGCGACGGCTACACGTAAACCGGAAGATAGCCGCGCGTTCCTGTTCCGAAAGAACTTGCGTGGAGGAGTCGGTCCGCACGGGGAAGAAAAAAAAAACGCCATTCAGCTGACACATAAACTGCGTCTCTCTCTCGCTTTCGCGTTCTCCCTGTCCGGCCCCTCGGAACACGGAAGGTGAAGTAACGCGCGCGGTGGACGCGTTGCGAAAACCGCGCGGTGGCGGTGTGGAGTAGGTGTGTGTAGAGCGCGCGCCGTGATTCCGGAGAAGAGTGCGTCAAGTTGAGCAACACACACCGCGCGCCCGGACTCCCCACACCGAAAGCGGCGGGCGAGGGTTCCTTTGGTTGTTGTGTGTTGTTGTTGTTGTTGGCTGCGAGCGAGAGAGAGAGCGACGACGACGGCGAGTGAGTGAAAGATCCGATATCGAGGAGAAAAGGGTGTACTTTTCGGCAACCAATGTAAGTGCTCTAGTAATCGGTTTCGCGTCCCCCCCAAACTCCGACTCTTGGTTCCGCTTCCGTTCCGTTCCAAATGTGGCAGAGGCATTTGCGGGAAAAATAAGCTTCGCTAAGCAGCATGTGTGGTGGCCGCGATTACGGGGCGCGGGCGGCGACACACACACACACACACTCACGCACGATGGTCACGACGCGTGCTCTGCCTGCTCTGCTGCTGCTACTTTGTTCTGTCGTCTTCCTCGCCTAGTGGTTTCGCTCTTTGTGTGCAGTGACGTCACGATGATGACACCCCTTTTCCGGCCCCTGCCACCAGAGCCCATCTCTTTCTCTCTCACACACACAGCACACCTCAAGCGTTTTCGTTGCACGGCTTGCCGAAGGGTTCAAGTCGCCATTGGGATTGGGTGTGAAAAGTGAATTCACGACGCACACTTCCTAGTGTGTGTCCTCCGCGTTGTCGTTGTTGGGTGCGAGCCTTTTTTTCCGCAGACCCCCCCCGCTCTGGAGTTTGCAAACGACGGCAGCCCATTATGACCGAGTGTGTCTGTGTGTGTGCCGGGGCTTTTACTTGTGGTGTGATATATTTTTTTTCTCGCTGGCCAAACGCTGCACCCACCACCATCCCTTACTGGGAAAAATCGCACGCTCTCTCTTTCTCTCTTGGCCGAGATGCGTGTGGCGGTGTGTGTTTGGGTGTATGGCACACTCGCGGTTGTAGTGGTGTGTGTGCGCTGCTGCTGCAATTCTATGAAAGGGGTGTGTGCGAGCGCCGCGAATCAACGGCGGCGCTGCTCCACACACCAGACGCTTTCGTGTGTGTGTGTTGGTGTGTTGGTGTGTTGGTCGACGAACGTGTCTGACACGAAACACAAGAAGTCGTGTGGTGGTGGCGGCGGCGGGCCCGCGTAGTAACCCGCGATGCGTAACCGTGCGCGCCTTGGATCCGCCGCCGCCGCCCAGTCAGAGGCGGGTGGCATGCGGGGAGTGCGACCGAGACGGACGACACTTTAGCTTACTTCCCGTCTCGCTCGCCCTCGGGGTGTGTGTGCGCGCGCGCGGATCGTGCCGTTCCGTTCCGTGGTCGGTGTTGTTTACGGCGTTATTTTGGCGTTCCACGGCGCGAGCGAGCGGCCGGCCGGGAGGGGTCATCAACACCCAGCATTAGCACCCCCTCCCCATTGTGGACTCGTCCGCGGCACACAGAGCAATCCGGGCGGCCGTTTGTTTTTTGGAGCTTTTCTTTTTGTTGGGCGATCCGGCGATCCTTTTTGGCATCCGCGGAGAAAATGGCTTATCAATCATGAAGCAGAGCGCGTCTTCCGAGGTGATGTAAGGAGCCGCCCGAGCCCAAAAGGACACATCAGGAGACTGCCATCGGGGGTGGCCACTTGTGTGCGGCGTGTGTATTGGTGGCGCTCGCCAGTGTTCCGGATGACGAAACCCCCACGACCCCGTTGGCTGGTGGCTAATGTTGCATGGACGAGTGTGTGCCGCGTTCGGCTTGTGCGTCATGCTGCTGCTGCCGCCCTTCGCCCGCTCGATGCTGACGTGCCTAGATTTGGCGCAATGCAATCGGGGGGACTCATGTTCCAACGGTGCCGTAGTCATCGCGAGAGCACAGATTGGTGGTTGGCCCTCACTCTGATGCTGCTGCCCGTCCAAAAAGCAGACTTCCTTTAGTGTCTGGCGCATTTCACATGGGGTGTTACAGGTTTTCCTGTCGTATTTCTGATTTTCTAGGTCGGGAAATGCCTTCTTTAATGTATATTTAACTGATAACGCTTTTATTTTTGCTGCTCATCAATGATCTCATTCATTTATTGTATGCTGATGATTTGAAATTGGTTTTTAACTGTCTGTAACCCGTCGGATTGTTTTTATTTGCAAACATTGCATTAATGCTTTGTATTGTTCTCTTATTCGTCCTTTATCTATGAGTATGCTTGAGCTGTTTGGCATCCGCATTATCGATGTTGGAATAATGCGACAATTAGTTCAATGTTAGAATATCTACATTGATGTGCCCACCGGTTACTGTCACACGATCGTTATGGTCGACATTGAAGTCGATATTGAAGGTAGCACTTGAGCTGTCAACTGTCAGTAAATCTTTCTCTTTTGTTAACCAGACCACGGGGCGTTTACACGTGTTTCACTTATCAGGCTGCGCAATTCAACATTACGTTCACTCGGATCGTTGTTCTCAGGCTTGGTTGATACGCTGCTGATCGGCTACCAAACTATAAAACACGCTACTGGGGCTTCGATCACTTGAGCATCGGAGACGGTCGGCTCAAGCCGTTTTCGCATTTAAGATCTTCACTTCACGCATTGACTCGCCGACACTCCTTGCTCGATTTAATTTTTCTGCTCTTGCCCGACGACGATCCAACTTGGAACTCAGAATTGATGCACGGTGGTCCTTCACCGGGCATAATGACCCTTTACTGGCTCACTGTCGTCGTCACTTTAATATGTCCCTAATATGTGGAAAACCAATACATTTCAGGCACAAATATCGACATGTTCAAACCGCCTCAAATGTAAGCTGCAGTCCAAAGCTTGCTTTGTTTTCTAGTTGAAATCCTTTGCCAAATGGCAAACCATGGCAATGCTTTTTATGAGTCTTGCAAGAACGGATGGGGCCGTATTCATTGAATTTACTTACTAGTTCACTTAATCTAACTTAACAAGATTAGGTTAAGAAACATGTGGCACTTCCTCCACTACAGGAGGAAAGCCTTACCCCGTGCTAGCTGGTAGTGTTGGCAATAAAGCATTAAGCGGCGTTTACACGTTGCGATATGTCGCAGCAATCCCTTGTATGAAACCAATTGCCACGATATATCGCTACGTGTAGACAGCAAAAAAGGAACAAATTGCTTGTATACGACCAGATTGGCAGATCAAAAAAATTGAATGCGCCGAGCATCAATTTCGGTCCAATCTCCATACATGTGTGCGTGTGCTGACGGTGGATATACATGTGTGCGTGTATTGATGGCGGTTTGACATGTTGTTTTGAATGTTTTAAAGCAAAAGTTTAACGTGAGAATAATGGCTTCGCTTTAAAAGCCATTTCCTCGACCACCGTGACCGATTAGTACTCTTGGTACGTTCTATTTTTTGCTTTGTAACCGAAACGCACAATCCAAAGGCAGACAAGCACAGTGTTTCTTCCATGGCTGTTTCCATGACACTGAGATCTGCGATTGCAAATCGCAACGGTACATCGTGGCGTGTAGACGCTCCACCTTGGCTGCGATATATCACTGCGATTAATCGATACAAGGCATTGCAGCGACATATCGCAACGTGTAAACGGCCCTTTATGATGGGTGCTCAAGTGACAGCTAGACTAGTGGTCTACACTAGCCTCCGTTGATAGAGCAATCGGGAAACGCTGGTCGGTATCACGCATCAGGCCAAGGGCCATAGTATCACGTATCACGCATCAGGCCAAGGGCCATAGTATCACGCATCAGGCCATCCACACGCAAAAATAAACCATTACACAAAGCAACAGAGCTTAAAATTGTCTCCGGTGGTGCAGGTCGAGACTGCTCGGTGGTTGTAGTCGGATACGCAGAAGAAGACTACTCCACACCTAATCGATTGAGAGTACAAATTTGTGTGTGCTTACAATCGACATCATCACGGTTGGCGCTGACATTGCTCTGGTTGTCTTCCCGTCAAAAAAGCTTCCGATGGAGAAATACTTTTCCTCAAACTTACGCACAGATCGGTGTGCCGATTCTTGACCGATGGTGGTGGGCCTTCATCTCCACACGGGCCTCTCTTCCGCCAACTAGAAAAAAGAAGGCATAACCAAGATACACCGCTCAACACGCCACGCCGGAGAATCTCATGGATCATATGCAGTACATGGTAATGGGAACCATCATTAGTAACCGCCCGAAGACATTGGGGAGGCCGTGTGGCCAAGTGCGTTCGTGTGTGTGTGTTTGCGATCTGGATGCGAAGGCGGGCTGGAAAGCATGCGCCCTCCGTGTTTTTGTTGTTTCCCGAGGCACGTTTACCGGCTGCCTGCGTTGTCGTTAGGTGGAAGTGTGTTTGTTGGGTACGTCCTCTACAACCGCAACAGCACCCGCCTCATTGCCCGTCGGCCGCATGGTTGCGTGCGTCGGCGGGTTGTTGCGAATTCAATAGAGTGGCAATGATGATGTGGTGATGATGATCGGGCTACCCCTCTGTTAATGTGTGGTGCGTTAGATGCAGAGTATCGGACATCATCGCAGCCCTCTCATCGTTGTTGGGCTTTCTGCTAAATGTGTCTCTCTCGTTCTCGGTCTCCATTCGGGGTACCCCAATTGTGCGGACCTCAGTGTATCGTCTGAAAAGCTTCTTTTTTATGCCTTTTTGCAATACACACCACACAATTTACAGCAAACAATCGATGAGGGAGAGGAGATGGCCTGTGCCTGAGAAGCTGACTCACCGCCTCCGGCTTGACGTAAACAAACGGACGCAGCCTCTCCAGCGAGATATGGTCATCCTTTTTGGTCGCCGGAACTGGCCAGATATTTCCGGCTACGGACACGGGCGCGAGCCCAAGGATCAGAATCGTGGCCTTTTTGATGCCTTTCTTCAGGTGAACTCTTCGATGGCGTAGATTGTTGACTCGGCACTTGGCTCGCGATCTGAAGAGGAGGTGTGCCGATAGTGCCCGGTAGTAGCTAGCGACCCAACCATGCTCTGTGTGTGTGCGCGTGGCTCACGAGAGCCTTTCCGGTTGGGTGAAGTGGGATGGTATGGTGGGTCCACACACACCGGCAAACTTCCGGGCAGCTTCGTATCTCTCGCTCTCTCGCTGACACAGGCGCTCGGTGAATCAAGGATCAACGACCGATTGCGTTGCGATACAGCAGCGTGTGTTTGTTTGTTTTATTATATTTTTTCACTGGTCACTCGTGTGCACTACACACACACCACTACCAGTGCGCGTTCCAGAGCGGGAAGATGCTTCTGGTGACGATGCGCATACACTTAACGCGGTCGATGATGCCTCTCTGTGGTGCCGGTTATGGGAATATTGAATAAAACTTTTTACATCAACAACATAGCGGCGCTCTTCCATCGTAGATTGAAGTGTTCTCCTGCGCCCCCTTTTTCTGTGTCGCATTACGGAACTACTACTTGAGGTGCTGCTGGTTGTCCGAAATATTGGCCGCGGTTTGCTGTGCAGCAAACGGTTTTTGGGAAGCGCACGTGATATTCTCTCACGCCGGGCGTGTTTGTATTGCTAATCGAACACGAACACTCTTCGTTTGGTGCGTGCGGTGAGTGCTTCGGAATCGATTGACGAATTGTGTGTCGGAATATGAGGTCTGTTAAAATTTTTTCGCGATTTATGGGTTCAAAAAAGTACTTATTTGTTCATGAATAACTATTTTGTCCCCTTTAAAGTAATCCTAATCAGATGTGAGATTGTTCAACTCCTTCGAGGATGCCGTTTTTATCTTCTCACAATGAGCCAAACCACGTCCAAGCAAAGCAGCTGTCACACAAAAAATCGAACATCTAATATACGTAGTCCGTGGAAATTCAAATGTCGCGATCATTTTTGAACAGCCCACGTACTTTAGATGATGAAGTTATGAAAGAATCTTTCTTAAAACATTTCGATTCCGTTCCCATTCCGTTGCCATTCTAACGGGTGACATTTAGTTTGTGTTTGAGATTTTAAATAATTTCAATCAGTCCTACAGCCGGGAAACGGTTTGCCGGATTCTTCGGAAGTCTATCTGAGAATCTTGGAATGTGTCCCTCGTAGTTATGGGTCATTAAATAATTAATCTAAACCACTAACACCGCAGTTAAAATGTAACTTATCTTAACTTAAGTATATTCATCCTTTTTCGTTTTGTTTTTGTTGAATGTTAGAATAAATTTAATATCTTAAAAGGCCAGGGTATAAGACTGGTCTTAATTGCGCCGTTTTCCCCTAGGCTCGGGTGGTTCCTTATTATGCACACAGAGTCAACCCGTCGAGTGAAGTGCCCTTGTCAAGAGTGGACGTGACGTGCACAGCACATAAGCTTAGGCCTTAGGCGGGAAGGATGCATGTTCGGTTCAACCCCCCGTACCTCTTAGTTAAACATTCTGAACATTTTGACGAATGGTGAAAGTCTAAAGGTTCACCATCCTTTATCACATTTCCTACAAAAGCTAGTATTTGGAGAGCTTTGGAGAGCGTTCGTTTCGAGCAACACCAACCGGGATGCGCATCATTTTTGGGTGATTCTTGGTCCACTTCACGCTCGACTCGCCGCCTGTTTGGGAGTACGGTTTTTGCAGGCCTCTCTAGGCAAGTCCTGCTCAATCACGGGTTGAGGCAGCATTTGTGGAGTGTGTTCGTCGGCGCCTTTTATTACCACACACGCACACGTGCGAATGGTGGTCACAACTACCCGTACAGAGTGCCGATGATGAAGCAGTGATGAGATCACCCACATCGTTGGAAACCTAGAACGGTCGGTGGAGGGACCGGCTGGAACGCACCTGCGCACAACACATCCCGAACCGGGAGGGGGGGAGACCCGGAACCGGAATGGAATACCGGTGAAAAGCCGCTACACGACGAGAGAGAGTGGCGGTCGGGTTTTCCAGCGTGGTCGAGGATGCCCGGGAAATTCACAACAACCGCTCACACACACACCACCTTTCTTGTACATAATGCTTGTCACCCGGTTGCGCCACCCGGTTCCGTGGCTCACGTGTACGCCGGCAGCAGCACCGAACCGAGCGAGCCGATAACAACCCGCCATCATCATGTCGGTTGGCATATTTCCTTTGTGATGTTGTTGTTTTTTCCTACATTTTCTATTGATACGAGGCCATTCGGGCCAATAAATTCACCAACACACTCTGGTACGACAGAGACTCCGTCGTGGTCACGGAATAGTAGGGCTTCTGTAGGAAAACTTACTTCCGAACGCGAGGACCAAATCGCATTTTTCGGATACCATTTTCCGTTCGGAAAACGCGCGTTTACATACTGGTCTGGCCAGTGGTGTTTACATACTGCTGGCCTCTTGTGTGCCCGCACATAGCATGGCGGCCATAAAAGATCGGCACATAAATAAGCGGGAAGTATTCGTGTGGAATGATGCGAGGCTCCCGTCCCGAAAATCACACAATTCTGGCCCGTCGCGGAACACAGAATATTTCAAAGACACCAAGATTGATTTGATGATTCCCAGTTCCCTGGGGGGACCAACCGCGCAGGTTTCTAGTTTAATTGACACGTCCTTTTGAACGAACCGAACCATTTCTTCGGAGCCCATTAAAGCGGAAGAAGAGGGCATCATTTATTGTTGTGTCGCGCACGAAAAAGTCCAACGATGTAAATCATTTTTCCCCAAAAAAGATTTCCCATTGGGAAGCGAAGGAAAATATATGATCCCTGTGTCGTGTGTACGGAACTCGCTCAGATAACACACACACACTGATTTTAGCCGGCTTCCTGCGGTGGTTGTCGGGTTCGGTGTTGGTGTTGGACCATCCTTCGCTTTGCCGCTCGTCACATGTTCTGGCTTCTATATAAACGAGAGTTTCCCGTCCCGTCTTGGATGTGTTGGTAGCGGTCGTGTCCCTGTTGTGAAAAAAAGAGAAAGAGAGTTTTCATTTGTCGCCTCCGACAGAAGCCGACAAAGGCCGCCGGACACTGTTGCTTTGTTGTGCCGCGTAGCAGAACACATGCGCGAAAAACACACAGAGAGAGAGAGAGACAGTGAACAGCGCGTATCCTTCGCGTGGCGCGCTTTCACCAGCAGCAGGAGCAGCAGCCGGGGGCCAAGGCTACGACGACATTGACATGTGACAACCACACACACCCCGATCCGGGATCCTTGTGGCCGGAAAAGAACGAGAGAAACGCACAGGCATTTGGTGGTGGCGGTGAGCCTGCCTTCATTCTAGGGTCCACCACCTCCGCCGGCCTGGCCGCGCTAAGACACGAACTGCGCAATTTGCTCCTTATTGATGGAACTGTGTGGCGCTGGATGTGAAGCCTTTTAACGTCCAGGATCCGGTTTTATTACAACGAACGGTCGGTGCGGCGGGGGGTCACGTGTTTAATACGTGGTGTTGGGCGATCGAATTTTTCGAACAAAAGCCACTTCCTCGTTGCGGAGAGATTCGTCGGTTAAATTTGTAGCTCCAGCGCCTGGCTTTCCGTTCCTGGAGCTTCCTGGGATTGGGTTATTGTAAGGGTCCAGAGACAGTGGCGGCCAAGGTATTACCGATGCTTGTGATTGAAGTGTCGTTTGACGTTTTTCGTTTGTCAAAAAACAAATCTCCTCAAATCAGGCCCTCGGTGATGCGTCACAGCCCGTGGAAGTATTTTTACAACCTTTTCTCGCGACAAATGGGTCTTCACCGTTTCGATTCGATTTCCGCAACGCGCACCCCCTGCCGAAGATTACTTTCTCACAAGATTACGAGTGCGCGGTGCGGTGGTCGTCCTATCTCACTCCCGGTGCTTGTGCGGCGGGCGGCCGGGCGGGGTGGTGCGTGTTGCGCGTTACCATGACCTTGCCATTCAAAATGTGTTTTCACCCGGCTGCTCCCCCCGCGCCGCACCCATCCTTGTTGCCACCACCGTCCTTAGAGCCATCGTCTCCTTAGTCCGGGCGGCCCGACTTGGCCGTCTCACCAACACCAGCGCAGTGAGGTGCAAGAAATTGGCACGGCTGTGAGCGAGTGAGACAGAGACAGCGCGACCGTTTGCTAAATTTCTAATCCGTTCGAATAGAGCGAGACAGAGCAATATATTCTCTCGTTTCCTTCTCCTGTTTCCCCTCCCAAACGCACACTGTCTCACTCACTCACTTCAACCACCTTGACGAGCGCCGCAGCGGTGCGTGTGTGAGTGCCTTTGTTGTTTTGGTTGAAGGGGTAATCGTGAGTGCATCACACACGCACACAGAGAGACGCCTGGGGCTTTTCTTGCCACCCACTTAGCGTCCACCGGGTGGTGGGTGGGGGGGCTTGGTTTTCCACGTTTTTATCCACGTGCTTGACGCGCCCGGCGTGTTGTTGGTGAGTGCCGTTTGGTCACTCATTTCATTATCGAGTAATTATATCTTGACGGCAACTGGAAACATGTTGCTTCGTAGCATACATGTGCGCTTGTATGTGTGTGGGGGTTGTTGTTGACGGCGCGGTTGTGTTTTTCGGTTGCGCGGTTGTGGTTGCGTACTGCGTGACCGATAATATTGTCCGCAAAAGTGCGTGAGTTTGCATCTCTTTTTTCTCTCTCCCCGTCCGTGGTTCCGGTTGTCTATGCGCCTTCTGTTCCGTTTCGACAGGGGGGCTATGAGACGGGCAACGCTTCAACCTCCACGAGGCTCTCAGAAGTTCGTTGTTTGATCGAGCTGAATGCAAACGTGTTCCAGATTTCGGGTCCCATCCATCATCAGTCTGTGTTGGGTGGGGACTCTTAACCTTTCCGCGCCCATTGAAGGGGGTTTGGGTCATAAAACATTCAACCCGTATCGCGGGGGGTGGTAGTTGCTTCATCCTGTTTGCGTCGTCACACAGTTCCCCTAATGAAGGTTCCGTGTTCGGCGCTCGTCGTAGTCCGGCGCCAGCAAAATCGTTAGTTCGTCTCCGTTAACTTCACCGCACACAAACATCTCACTCACGAATGTTAATGAGCTGCGCCAAAGAGACACACCAGCCACTTTCGTGGTGATAATGAAGAAGACGAGCGCCAGCTCCTGGGGAGGTCATAGTAAGCTTTCACCATTTTTTTCTTGACCACAATTTCGGGTTGTATTTTTGTGTAGTGCCCACCGGACGCGCCGGCAGCCATGTTGGCGCGAACAAGAGAGAAACGGAGGAAATGTGCGTAACGCACACGCGAACGCTCACGCACCCTGACGCAGTTCTTCCGGCTAAGCAAACAAATCACGCAAACTAATGATGATTTTTCTTCCTTTTTCTTCATTCTCTTTCTCGATCGCGCACAACACACTCTTGGCCCGCATCACGCCCAACTTACGCACCACCAGAAAGACAGCGCAACAGAGAGAAAGAGATAGAGAGAAACACCCGCTCACGCTCACGTATTGTCGGCTGTTGTGGGGGTTGGACACACTGACACGGTGTGACGCGGTGCCGACTCGGCCCGACATGTTGTCCGGGGTGGACTCGCTTCTGGAGGCGGCCAAGTTCCTCGAGCAGCAAGAACAACAGCACCACCCCCCGCCGCACCACCACCACCGGCAGCATCTGGTCCAGCATGGTCAGCAGCTCAGCAGCCAGCCGCCAGCCGGGGCTTCGCGGCACCGGACGCCGCCTCCGCTGCTGCATCAGCACGGTTCCGGTACGACGACGACGATAGTGCCGGGCGGCGGTGGTACCGTTGTGTACAGCGCTGCCACCACCAACGGTTCTCCGGCGACAGCCATTAGTTTCGGAACCGCTGGCGGAAGCTTCAGTTCGCCGCATCTTGCCGTCGCCGGGAAGCCGTCGCACATCAACGGCAGCGCCGCCATCGGCCCCTCGACGACGACGACGAAGCTACTGCTGAACGGTAGCACTGGCGCCGGTGGTCGCCTGCTTTCGCCAAGCCTCGTTAGCCTGCCGGGGGCGGCCATTAACGGTGCAGGAGGAGCGTACCAGCTGACGGCCACGGTGTCGGCGGCAACGTCGATCTCCGCACCCCTATTGCCACGTCAGCAAATGGTGACGACGACTTCCTCTGTCTCCAGGAAACGCACATTCAGCAACGCGAGCACCGGAGCGACCACCGTGCTGGTTACCAACGGCGTTGGCAGCGGCACCGGTTACGCTAAAGGTAGGTGACGTCACCGATAGCAGTCTGTGGCCATCGGATCCCCAGCTTCGCTAAGCTTTGGCTGCGTGTTCCGCGGCCGGCGCGGTGAAAGCTTTCACGCAAAACGCGTGACTCTCTGAGTGACTCTCGGGCACTCACTCTCCCGTATATTGGAGGGGTGATTGGGCGGCCGATTCTCTCTCGCTCTTCTCGCGACGCAACACTGCACGTGCTACGGCCGAAGCGCGAGCGGAGCCACGCTCTCGGCAGCGCGAGTCGAGAAGCGCGAGATGTTGTGCGTGGTTCGCGTAACGCGATCCCACGATCGTCGGCCAACCCTTTGATGCTTGCCTCTGTTTATTCCTTGCAGAGGTATATTGGGCAACGGCGATTTTATTATTGAAATGTCCGTGATGGGCGTTATCTGCTAGTCGATAGTGCAGAAGAGCCTAAACATATTTTTATTCGACAAAAAATTTCAATTGGGGATTTCTTTCCAATCTTTTAAGATCTTATTTGTTTCGTCAAAAACCATTTTTATCGACCCATTGTTTCGACACCGTTATACCTAAAACTAAAAATAGGTAAAAAAGGTTAGGTCTAAAGCTTGAAAATGGAAATTGTAAACTTGTCAATTACTTCAATTTTTTTTTCATCTATTTTTCTATTTTTTTTTTCGGCAACATTAGCTTGTTTTGACATCAGGCAACGGATTTCAGGTCGAAAAAAAATAGTTAATAGTCGAAAATAGTCGAAAAAAACAGGTAATAGTTTGCAACCGATCTTTGAAAAGGTTAGACCATATCAACTTTTGTGCCTGAAAATGACGTTTTGCCTGGATTATTATTTTTCTGTTACCTGTTGAAGAAAACTGCTACAGAATCACATCAAATGATTGTCGTAGTTTGTGTTTGGAAGATCGCAGTGCTTTGAGTGGTTTAAAAATGATAAAACTGGCGATTTTGACTTACCAAGCAAATTGCATCGCAGGACTCCAAGAAAAGGTCTTTCTGATGGGACAGAAAGGTGTGATGCATCATAAACTCCTAAAACCCGCTGAAACCGTTAATTCAGATCGTTAACCGTTAACAACATATGATCGATTTGAACCATGCATTGATCGAAAAACGACCAGAATGCCGTGTCGTCTGTACCTCCATGGAGGCGCCAGGTGTGGCTCAATGACACTTCACCTGGCGCCTCCAAAGCAAAACCTACTTAACAAGCTACTTAATTTTTTGGAGAATGACACTAACATATTTTGAAAGTTTAAAGTCAAATGAAATAAAAAGTAGGTACATATCAAATCGAAGGACGGACAACTTCAAGTTGCACACTCCATATCATATCGTTGATATGTGACGCACTCAATGTGTTGGCTTTAGAGCTTTGGGGTTTGTCGATTAGCGGAATGATTTATTGTTGATCGTTATTAGCGGAATTCACTGTTTTAGATATCCCGAACGCGAACCCGAAGATATGAACAACCAGGCGTCTCCACTGGGTGGTTTCTAATCCAGCCCAAGTTGCGCGCATGATGCAATAACGTGGCTTTCGAGCGGGTTTTGCGGGTTTGCCGAAGCTGAAGCTAATTGCGGGAACAAATTCCACTCTCCCGATTTGGCCCACCCGGCGACGGAAGCCAATTACCTATGCAACCTCCTGGACTGTGGATCGGCATCTAACATGCAATTTACAATAGACTGCTGCACGTAACATGCAGGTGGCAACGTGCAGGCCCCGTGGCGGGCGAGATAAGATAGCGAGAGTTGCGCAATGACCGCGTGGTGGTTCTATCGACACACGCGCATCGCGCACTCCATATTCATTCCACAGGTGCACAATCGGTCGATCCGGCGGCGCCGGAGGGTTTGAACGTTTGAATGCATACGTAATGCAGTTGCAGTTGCATTTGGGCGAGCGAGACCGCCATTGTCCGATATTATTAGACGATAATGGGGTGACTATATTAAGGATGTGCGGCTCGTTAGATGGATTTTCGCTATTGTTAAGGATTGTTTTTTTCCCAACATAACTGACTGATGGACTTAACTTTATTGTTCGTGGCCATTCCAAGTTCTCAGCGGAAGAAGGAATCAAAACGAAACGAAATAAAAATAGATGTAAAAAGTACATCCTCCCGGGGTTCGTGTGGGTCCATTACGTCAAGGGGGGGGGGGGGGAAGAAGGAACTCCAGGTGTTGTACTATTGTTTCCTTGCTATGTCTCACAGTGATGTTCTTTCCGCCGAGATTACGGCGATGCATTCACCTCGCGACGTCATTCCCGAGAGAGAGAAAAAAAACAGAAAGAAAAAGAAAGAAAGAGAGAGGTTCAGCAACCTGACCTTTTGCGCTCGAAATTTTGACCTTCGTTGTGATACGAAATTCAAATAAGCACTGCGCTGCGGACGATGCTGATAGGGATGCACGATGACGATCAATGATTATGTTGCTGATGATGATGAAACAGCCATTGAAAGCTGCCGTTGACGCGGTACCAAAATAGCATCGCTTCGAGTGGGGGTCGATCAATGTAAATTATAAATAACGCCGTAGTAGACAATTTGGGGTGTGGCAGCAGATGGCAGATCACATACGCTACATTGGAATTGAAAATGGCCCGGCCGCCCTGTTGCGTGTTCGGGTTTCTCTCCTTCGGAGAGCTTCGGGTTTTGTGCAGTCGTTTCGTTTCGTCGTTTGATGGTCTATCATAAACAAGCTCTCGTCAGGAGTTCACCCCAATTCTGCGGGTCCTTTTTCCGTCTCTCGTTAACAGCATCCGGATGTACGGGGTGTGTTACGTAGCTTGAGTAATGCTAACATATGCTTCGGTTAGAATTTAGTCCGCTTGTTGAAAGGCAAACGGGGGCCCCCTTTGTTAATGAAGCCGGATCCACCGGTGCCGCGAGTGAGAGACCGCTGTCCGTCCGTCCGACTGTTTCAGCCTTTCCGTGATGACACGCTGGACACACTGTCACGCGGGAGGCTGTGTCACCCGGGGACTCATCGTTCCTATGATCAATTTAAAAGAATGCAATGAATAATCCATCAGGCCCCCGCCGATGGGCGACGAACACGGTCACGACACGGTCACGACAGGGTTTGTATGCCGGAGCCGCCCCGCGCGAGGGTCGTGGTTTCGATTTTTTCAACCTCATTCGCTTAGTCGAGATTTCGTTTGGTGATCTTGTGTCCAAACATATGTGGGGCGTGCAGGCATATGTAAAGGACGGCGCTTGTGAAAGTCCGCCAAGAGTGTGGCCGGTGAAGGGGCGGACCGGACCGACCGTTTTCGCATCGCGAAGCCTCCGGAAGCCTCTGGAAGCAAGTAACTTACACAACGTGGTTGGTGGGATCGGTACTTAGGAACAACCGACACAGTAATAATGAAATATGCAAGAAAGCGCGTTGCGTCTGCGTGGTGGACTCATGAAACATGTATTAATAGGCGCCTGAACTAGTCGGGGTTCGGTTCCCATAAACTATCGAAAGTGATCTTCTCGGGCGGACGACGCAACAAATCCTCCTTCGCTGGTGAATGGGGGTTCCCTTGGACCTACAGCCAAGTCACGTTTTTGAACCCGTGCTCCCCGTGTGTTTATTATTCCGGTTCATTGGCAATCCCCCTACGGCCGGGAGCGCGGCTTTCTACACCGCCCATGATGCCATGGGCTTCGGACCTCCTCTCGGACGTGAACCGCAGTTTCGAAGGAAAGTTTTATTATTTGAGGCAGATCTTAATAATTTTATGCCTTCCGATGGAGACGCTTGGTGACCCATTACATGAAAGTGGCTGCGTTTCGGTAGTCGCACTTGACCACCTCAAGTTTGCCAGTGTCAGGGCCCCATTCAACATTATTTCAATCTCCGATCGTTGGGTTCCGCATTGAATATCACCATTTTATGATTTAGTCATAGGGATCCGCATATAAGAGGGATTGCTGACTTGATATTTTAGGCAATTTTAGATATTTTAGGCAAGCGACACGCTTAACGAGTCTATCAAAACTTGTTATCTGCTCGTCATTACGACAACTATTCTATTCTGGTGACACAAACGCGCGAAGAGCTTGGTTTGAGTGAGATCTGCGTGATCTTTGAGAATACTACAGGGTGCGCCATGATGACAGGACCTATTTAAATGTCAAATAACTCCGCCATTTTTCAGTCAATTTTGAAAAATTAGCCAAATTCTGAAACGTCAGTGTATGCCGTTTTAGTAATGAATCAATAAATGCTGGCGGGGTCAATAAAAAAACTGTCAAATTTGGGGAACAAAGAACCCACACATCGTTCACGAAACAATCCGGTTCCGATTCACATCCGATTTGAAGCAGCTTTTTAGCTTGATAAACAAAAACAGAAAGCTGTCAAAAGAGAAAAGGCAAGGCTGGTGGCTGGCCGGAGCTGATTGAATATTCATTACGCAGCTCAGAGAGGGAGCAGTGTGCTCATATTGAAAGGGTTGTGTCTCTCTCTTACTCTCCCTCGGCCCGCTCGGCGATATACCCTTTGGTGCGAATTCGGTACTCACAAGAAGTGAGGATAGTGAGCTTCGAGGGTGAGTGAGACATCAACTGGCAAAGCGCTTCGTTGTCCACTACGCGCTCACTCCTGTCATTGTTCTGTTTCGTTCTCCCATAAAAAAGAACCGAGGATTGCGAGAGAAAACGCACGCGCTGCGGCCTGTTCCGGAGAATTGGCTCCAACGAAGCAACTCTCAGTGATCCGGTGTTAGTCGCGGTCTGTTCTTCGACACGACCGCACGCTCACCCACGGTGTTGACGGCTCGGATTGGCGCGTGTTGTTGGTTCTGCCGGTGATTTTCGTTCCACAGGACAGGGGCTTTGTGCGCCCAACGATCAGTCGTGCCATCAGTCGGAGTGTGATAACAGTAAACAGATGCCTTCAGTTTCGTAGTTTGCGTGTGTGTGGTGGCTTGGTATAGTTCGGAACCGACAAGTGGGGCCAAAAGTAGTCGTCCCGGGTACGACACGTCCTAATAATGTCTAAACGCGGGACATCAATTTATGGAGCTTGTAGGGTGCAGCTTGCGGTTTAACCTCCGGACTAGTTCCTTCGTGACGATTGTCTGTGATACCCCAACAAGGAAAGACCCAGTGAGTCCGGTCCGGCAGCCAGTGTGGCAGTGTGTATGTGCCTTCCTGCGACCCACGCAGTGATATTTAGGTGCCTCTGGTGTCCTTGTTTTTTTTTAAGCCAACGAAAAGGAAAAGGACGTTAACAAGTGATTGCCAAGGGTCTGCCGGGGTATGTACGACGACGGCAAACGTTACCGCAATCTGGACCTGTGCTGTGATTCCTCCCAAACCCGGGCCAAGATGCTACGGCCCGAAACGGGAAAGTGCTTCCCGTACTCGATCCTGTCGAAAGCGCAGCAACTACCGCCGGCCGGTGGTGCCGGAGTCAAATCGCTGGTGCCTGCGATACCCTATGGCGATGGTGGCTTCCTCGACTTGGTGCAGCCGTCAAACGTTAAAGCAGCGTCCGAGATGCTGCCGCCGACCAACTTTGATACTTGCGCCACCAGCGCGGGGGCAGGCTTCTACGGGAGTGCCATGGTGACCGACGTGGGTATCTGCTTCAGCATGAGCAACGTTAATCTGAACGGAGAGTATCCGCCGTTGCCGCCGAATCCAGTGGTGGTGCATCCTGGAAGCCCTTCGCGGACCCCTTCGAGATCGTACGAGGATCCTGGTCCCGGGACGGCCCTTATGGTAGCTCGGCGCCGTGCCGCAGCCTTCGTGCCCGTTTCTGCCGGAGACCACCGGTTTAATCCGATCGTCCAACAGTCATCGCCGGCTGGGCTGGCCACTAGTCAGCCACTTCATATACTGCCACAGGCCACATCTGTCGTCGAGCAGCAGTACCGATCGCCGTACGGCACGGCGCACCCGGTCAGTGCTGAGCTGCAGCAATTACCAAGCATTCCGGTTCACTATCCGATGGCCCGGCATCGGCCGACGTTTCCGGCCCGGTACGGTACTGCCGCCCGGTCTCCTTCCTGCGAAGGTTTGACACGGGTCACCACCACGGGTTCTTCCGCAGTCGGGGCGACCTTACCGCCGTCCTACTACAGTCAACAGTCATCCGCGACAACGGCGGCGGCAGTTCTGGGTGTGTACCCATCGACAGCGGGCAATCTTCATCGCCACCAGGTGGTTCCTCCGGCCGTCGGCTTGACGTATTTGCCCGGAGTTCCACCCGTCAGCGTCCCAATCGGGCCGCATGTCCAGCAACCACCGGCGATCGATTCCTTGGAGTACCATCGGTCCCAACAGAAACCACTCGGCGTTTCTAGCGTGGCCCAGGCCGGCTTCACCTACGATGCCGCCGGACGGTTGCTGCTTAACTGTTGCTACACCGACATCGACCAGCAGCCCAGCGTCGCTCCAAACTGCCACGGACCATCGGTGGTGGTGCCTGTTGCTCCGCACTGCATCACCCGGGACGACGCAGCGAGTGCAGCAGCGATTGGTGTTCCGGTTGAACAGGGCACCCCGCCGCATGTGAGTCGCTCCTGTCCGACTTCACCGAAAGCGCCCGAGGGTGCGTTTTCGGCTGCGGAGCCCGGTGAAAGCCTCTCCACGAGCTCCTCCCCGATTAGCCTAGTGCAGCGGCGGGATCTGTGCGACGGTGGGCCGATGGAGGTTTGCGAAGACTCGATGGCGACCGATGATGAGCCGAAGGATTTTAGCATGAAGTCGCCACCGATGGTTGTTGCTGCTGTGGTGGCCCCGTCGTCGGATGATGGACCGATGTTTGGTCGACCTTCACCACCGCTCGGCGGCGGTAGTCTGCTGCGCCGCGAGCAGCGGGAAACCGTAGTGGGCCTCGGCCGCAGTATGCGATCGCTGCTGGAGCAGGATCGAAGTCGCCGGGAGCTGAAGGCGGCGCCGAAGAAGAAGTGGATACGACACTACATGAAGGGTAAGCAGGAGGGGGTCCTCTGGCAAGTGACTGAGTTCTCGACATCTTCGGACGAATACCACCTGATGCCTGATTTACAATGCTCGTCGAAGTCACGCGCGCGAGGACCGCCACGAACCTGGCCTTGTCCGAAGGTTATTCCGATCGTTTCCAGTGCAACATGTGGGAGACTCAGTTGACAGTTCCATTTCTTGTCGCGTGAAGCGGCATTTTCATTGTATTTGACAACATTTCGGTAATAGACAACGTAATAGCAGCCATTTCCGCTGTGATGTTATGTTTCAGTTCTTCAATGGTCTTCGGTTGGCTGATTAATGGTCTTCGGTTTTCCCGTAAATTGAGCCACGACTTGAGATGGCATAGATTGACGTTTCAGAATTTGACTGATTTGTCAAAATCGAATGAAAAATGGCGAAGTTATTAAACATTTCAATAGTATGGGTCGTGATGGAACATTTTGTATTTGGAGAAAGCAAAACTAGAAGTACGATCATAGTGCCACTCTATTCCCCTCTTTAGTTTCGACATGTTCCATGAAGATCTTGGTCTAGGTGGCGATCCTCGTTTGAAGAACCGATTCCAATCGCCAGAAGGAGCGAGGACCTAAACCACCAACCAGGGTTGTGTGTAGCACTGTGGCCTGTTTGCGTTCGTTCGTCTTTTCCAATGACGCATTTCCGACGTGCACGCTTGTGGCCCTTTTCTTTGAGCTTGTTTGCCGCGGTTGTTTGTTGATTCAGCGTTCCGCTAAAGCTAAGATCGTTATCGCAGTCTCGGGTCAGCCGTTGTTGCACAACTTCGTTCTCTCTCTCTCGTATTCCGCGCCGGTTGTCCAATGATCGGCATGACAAGTTGCCGGCGCGCAATCGTTGCGTCGTGGCGCACACTGCACCACCATCGTGTGCACTTGCATAACGTGGAGAGAGAAGTTGGCGGGGCAGCGAAGTTGGCGACGCACATTAGCTGGAGAATGTTCTGACGTACGACTTCCCATAGCGAGGCACCTTTTAATCAATCATAGTAGCCGTAGGTGTTGTTAGCGAACGCGCTCCTCCTCGTCGGGTCGGGCATGTGGTCTGGAGCACGCAATAGTACATTCCAACCTGCGGATCACTAGCACCCGCTGCCCACAACGACACCCTTCCCGGGTGGCCGAAGGGGCTACGAGGTAGGCACTGACACCATGTGCCGTAAGCGCTACGTTAAAGCGGAAAAAGTTCTCGAGTGGATTGTTGTTGTGGCTACTGTGGCGTTAGGTAATCGCCAGCAAGTGCCCACTTCGAAAGGGCCCCGGGTGTGTGTGTGCATTCGGCGCTTGTGTCGGATCACCTCGTCCCAACCACCAACGTCCCTCCAGTCACCCGGTCGGGGGTCGGTCGTTCGCTTATCTCAGTGTGTTAATCAAACGCAGCCATTAAGTGCCTGCCCCATCGAAGATTCGCGAATATTATATGGCAGCGAATCACCTATCTCTCGGCCACTCCTGCCCTCTCTCACTCTCTCTGTCTCTCGTTCTTTCGGTCCTCTCATCCTCCTTTTCGTGGGGAGTTTATTCCCTTTTGCGTCTGGCGAAAACACGGTTGACGGCTCTGGCAAACCATTCCTAACGCCGCCGGGTACTACTGTAGTACGTAATGTACCTTCTGCTTATCAGCAGGCCCCACTCCGTCCGTACCTTCGGTGCCTGCGTCGCACTTATGTAAACGACACTGCCCACGTGTACTGCAGTACCGACGAGTGCACTGTGATGAGGGCCGCTTTTGTGGGGTTCACTCTGTTACGATCCCCAATGCGGCTTCGTATCGGTGCCGTCGGGACCTTACCCGGGTTCCCCCTTCAGCGGGTGAGGATGGATGTCATAACGCGCTCGTCTCATCTCGTCTCAGGTTCCCATAATTATATATAGTTTTTTGTTTTCAAGCTCTCCCCCCGTATCTGCGAGTTGGGTGGCTATCCTTCGTTGGGAACGTGGGCGAACGTTCCTGTTGAGGCGTCCGTCATTTCATCCAGTGTGATACGGGATGGGGCGCCACAGGATAACAGCACCCAATAGTACCGCGTGGGTTGACGGAAATGGCGTTGTTTTGCTGGGCGCAGTGAATCGCCTCGGTACATCCGGGAACGCAACCTTGCCTGTAGGTTGAAACCGGTAGCGTTATGCAATCCTTCGACGAGAGCGGATCGCGGGTTAGCATGAGGGGCGGCGCTGATGACGACAACCGTCATCGGCGGGGCGGCATTGACAGAGTTCTCGTCAGAGCACCCCGGCGGCTGCCTGTGCCTGTCACTGGCAGACACAGCAGACCCGGAACCCCAAGCCGTCAGCGGCCTGCTGTTCCTGCGGGGACAGCCACAATCGTATTGCAATAATGATATTACTATCACCATCATCACGAAGGGGGGGTGCGGTTGCGCCCAACAATTTGTCCCCCTGCAAAGGCGCGTACTATGTGGCAAGAGACAGGTTGGGCTGGCGGTTGGCAATTGAAAGATGCAGCGCCCCTTTAGAAGAGGTTTTGTTGTGGGTCTTGTTTTGCCGTTTTTCATGCGAATTATAGAGGGCCATAAAAGGGCGAACGGTTGCAGTGCAGGTTACTTTGAGGCATGCGACACTCTGGAACCGATGCTAGTGGGATAGGTCCAGGGTTAATGAGATTAGGACGGTAGCTCATGAGGCGTCCATTTTGGTTCCCGTTTGGCGAATGAATTGTGTAGTTTTTCTATAAACTATGGATTAAAGTGGACGTTCTTGAAATCGAGCGCCAGCCAGGTCCGCTAGTAGGTGACCGATCCGAAAGACGTGATCCGATTGCAGCAATAATTTTGACAGCTTTTTCCGTAGAAATATATTTACAATAATTCATCGATCCGTACGCTTGACCCTTATGACCACCAGCAGGTCTCAAAATTCAATTCAAGAGCT
Source organism: Anopheles cruzii (assembly GCF_943734635.1). Lineage (NCBI taxonomy): Eukaryota > Metazoa > Arthropoda > Insecta > Diptera > Culicidae > Anopheles > Anopheles cruzii. The sequence continues at coordinate 23,611,168 of NC_069145.1, forward strand.
ATCTTGTCACTGTCATGTTTGGTCATCTCTATGTTCGCAAAACCTATTAACTTGAACCCTCTCTTGGGTCGATAAAAGCCCAACTCTCTCCGCTCCTTAATTGAAGGCTGTTCGCACAGCACCACAATCTGAAACCTGTCCAGGGCCTCGGGTGGCCTTATGTGGTGGGCGGTGGCCGGCATTTGTTGTCGTGTTTTTGTACGACCCCCACCCGTGCCACTAAATTCTTCCACGTTTCAGAACGTGCAAAACACGCGCGCTTGCGATTGTGGCAATGGGCGCGGAAGGGCAACTCTCGTCTCATCCTCGACTACCGGTCGCCAACCGGGCGTGTGTCCGTTCTTTTAAGATTAAAAAAGAAAAACGGCACCCGCATGTGTGAGAGTTGGCAGCCGCGCATTAGCCGCGCTTAAGCGCCTTTGGGGCGCGCGACACGCGACGTCAGGCTCTCTGTTTCCATCGCCTGCTTACCTCCGACGTGATCCAGTTTTAGTGGACCGAAGCCCGAACCAAGGTTGGCTTCATCCACGCACGGGGGACCAGGATGAGGCATTATTCTGTTTAGAGAAAGGGGTTTCGTAATATTATTCAAATCAGTAGGGCAGGGATGGCCGATTTCTATCGATCTAGAAGAATGTACCCAAATGGAGACGCCTAGTGCGCCGTGAGGGAGCTTTTTGGGATGTAACTAGTCCTTAAATCCTTATTCTCAGTATTAAGAGACTTCTGGCAATCCAAAGATGGCATCACTGTGCGAGTTGGGGGCTTCAAAAGTCCAGACAATTATCTCTCTGCTTCAAAGCCTATCTCTCTGAGTGAACCGATAAATGTGAAAGCTCAGCAAGTAAAGTTTTCCTGTCGATGTCGGTGAGCCTCAGAAGCCGACGGGACCAAAAGTGGTTGACCGTGGCAAAGAAGACGGCCTGTGGACGTGGTGGGGAGAGTGACCATGACCAAGCCCTAATGGACGCGGCACTAGAGAAAGGAGGTGAGGTGGGGTGACTAACGCCCCACAGCGCGCACCACTCACATCCACGAGGCCCCCATTATCATTTCCTGCCATATTATCGGAGACACGGCCGTCGTGTGATGCAATATGGCACCGGCGGCGGTGTGTGTTGTTGGGCTTCGGGGGGCGGTTCCGTTTCGTTTCTTCACGATAATCAAATTAGCTCTCTCTTTCTCACTCGCTCACTCGCTTGCGCGCCTTGCGAGGAGCGCACGCCGCGCGTTCACCGAGCACGTGGCACGCGGCGGTCGCTATTTCTTTTTGCAATGCTCCGCTCGTTCAAAATAATAAATAAATAAAAAGCCTCGCAACCGAACGAACGGGGGACGGACTGTTGTTGCTGGCTAGGCGCGCGTGGTGAATCCACATTAAAGCGCCCCGGTAGTGGGGCTCTTCGAGTGGTCTCGAATGTCACGGCAGAGGGATTTTTGGGACACAACAAAAAGGGCTGACAAACCACGCTGCCGCTTCACGATGAGCTAATGCTAAAGCGATGAGCACACATAATTCGCCAGCAGACGGTAACTTTGCACAGTTGCAATGGAATTTAATTATTAACCCACTTGTGACCTCTCTTGCAGGAAGGCAGAAGTTAGTCCACCAAAGAGAGCCACGCGATGCCACGCGGGCACACAAAGTGTAGGCTAATCGCATTATGCTATGGGGCAAAAATGTGCCAATGAACAAAAACACAGGTCCGCTGCCGTTGCCGCCAAGTGGGCGACACTTGCACCGGAACGTAACACCGCTGTGGTTGCAATTTTCTTCCCCCCTGCCTAACAACAACAACAAAAAAACGCGGCTAAAGAATCCACATTCAGCACTCCTCCAAATATGATACCGTTTCGGTTGGGGCGTTCCGGGTCTTCCGATGGCTTCCACTCTGGCTCCGCGCTCTGTGTCAACATTTAATAACGGCATCGACAAAATATGGGGCCACGTGACACACGGCTGCTCTGTGGAGGAGGGTGTAGGAAGTTAAGGGGGTCTCCCCAAACCTGCCTTCGTCCAAAAACACAACCCCCGTGTGCTGCAACAGGAGTAGTCAACAGCCTGCCATGGCCCCGCCGTGCCAGCATGAGTTTGATTACATAATTATGTGGGGTGCTGTCCATGTGCGCGCACCGCTGGACGTCATATGGCCGCCCGCCCCTCTCTCGCACGGATCGCAAAGGTTACAAGAGTGCACCTGAATGAAACAATTGAGGGCCAAAAGGAAGCCCGTCGTCAGCCCGTTGAAGGGAACGACCGACCCCCGTGGTATCGGGATGGCTTCCGGTGGGCTCTGGGTTGTGTGGATTACCAGGGAGCGCATGGCCGAACGCACCACAACTTCGCCTTTGGTGGACAAACACTAGGAGTTAACCTTTTAACGGAACCAAGCTGATGGATGCAGTCGTTGAAGTAGGGTTGAGGTTGAGGCAAAACTTGAGACAGCGCCCAGAGAACTCGGGACCACCGGCTCACGTGGACCGACGACGGCGCACCCTTCACACGGAGCCACACGGTTGGCTTGTGTTTGTCATTACTTTCGTCCACTCGTCCAGTCTGGCTGGCTTCCTTCAAACACGATAAATCCCCACAAGGGATCGCAGTCTGTCGATGGGCGCGCTCCGGGCGCGCTGTAGAATATCATTGGCCCGGTTTTACGCGGTCCGACTCCTGGGAGGAGTGTGGCCTGGCCAGAGCGAGATAATTTGCATTCAGCTGCCCGGGGGACCACGGATGCCAGATACACTTGACCACGTTCGGCAACATTTCTGTGCCGGACCTTCGCGTAGGGCTCAGGAAAGCGTGAAATTAAGTCTTATGTCCTTTTTTTGACACTCTGTTTCGGAGTAATCCAGGTTTATTGAACTATTTTGCTATTAAATTTGGTTAAATTAGTTTTATTGATCAGACGAAAGAATTGAAAAATTGACGGAACGCTGTTTAAGGGCTGTTCTATCTCGAGAAGGGACAGATCCGAACGCGCCATGGCTTGGCGTATGTTAATGCCGCACACTGACCGTGGACAACATCGACAGTATCCAGAAGAACACATCGGAGAAGGGAAGCGGATTCTCATTAGGTAACCATTTATCCGGTTACAAACCGCAGAGAGCGCGCATGCCACGCGCTCCTCGGTCCCTTGTGGCCAACGGGGGGACGGGCGGTAGAGACGGGTGATGCGGCGCACAGATAAGCCCCCCCGGCGTGAGGAGCTAAGGCCACCGAATGCTCACACGCGCTTCTCACGGTCACGGAATCGTGTCGAATGTCGGCGGCGGAACCGTCACCGTCGTCTCCCGCGGGAGACCCGTTCCCGAGCTGCTGCTAGGTGTCAAACGCGTCACCCCGAACCCCACCCCGCCAGCCATGCAGGGGTTTCGGTTTCAGCCGACCGGCGGAACAGGATACGCCGCGCGATGCATTGATTGGTTGTTGGGGTGATGCGAGGCGGTGTTATATAAATGCGCCGTGGGGGTTGACTTGAATAATTGTTTCGAAATATGGTGAACAGCAGCCTCGCCTTCGCCGCCCCGGCTTTCACGGTGGCCTCAATTCTTGCACAGCGCGTCGCACGCCACGACGTCGCATTCGAATTGGAGATTCGGCCCCAAATCTGCACCATCTGGCTGGATGGGAGGGAAAAGAAAACTGGGCGCCCGAGAAGGAGTGCCCCGAGGTCTCCGAGAGAGCACATCACGCGGACACCACGGGCGAAGAGGTTTGTGTGTGTTCGGTTTGGTTACATCGGAATGACGCGTGTGTGACGGACGGGCGAGGGCGAGGTGACCGGAAGGCCATCCGAGTTGCTGCTGGTCCCCGACACCGACTAATCCTGTTTCGGAGCCTGGCCGGAGCCGGATATTCCTTCGGGTGCAGGAGAGGTGTCGGCATTAAGTGGCCACGCGCGTTACGTTATGCACACACCTTGGTGGTCGGTTACGTGTTTGTGGTGGCCTTTGTGGCGCGGCTCAACGGAGAAGGGGGCTCCTATTTTTACTTCACCCGACTCGGGCCCAACTTTGTTTTTTTCTTGGGGCGGAAGCCGTAAAAACGGTCCACCAGCACTGCTTCCGCAAAACCTGGAACCGCGTAGTGAAACAATGTGTACGGTGGTGGACACCTGTTGCGACGATAGCGCGGCGGGTTCTGGGACGTCTAGTTCGTCTTCGTCGCCCCGCGGCTTACCGAGGCGAAGCCAACGCGCAGCGTACCCATTTGCGTCAAACGTTGTTGTGGAGCCGAACGGGCAAACGGACCAAAGTGTGGCATAGAGGAGGGTGTAGAAGTTTGGCAAGTCCAGCACTCCGACACCGGTGCGCGGCGAAATGCATGGCGCACAATTTCGGGGGTCGTTTCGTACTCAAACAAAAAAAGAACTCAATTTTAATTTTTTTAGCCGCAGATCGACACTTCTGAGACTTCCGATCTCACTATGCCCGTTTTGTGGTATAAGAATATGTATTACTTTCCTACGTGTTTATCTCATATTTATATTTTCTTTCACTCAATCGTATGTCGAAAAACACACGTGTGCTGTTGTAAGCAATGCTTTGTATTTATTCAGGATCACATCTACAATTTTTCTACAATTGTTTAACCTTTCTGCTTCCGTCATTCATTTTTCACTACGCCCTACGATAGCACTGCGCCGCCGTTTTCGACCGTCCGCTGCATCATTGGCATTCAGTGGCAGGATAGCACTTATCTTCATTTCATGAACGGCTGGAAATGTACACAGATGCGATAAATGCTTGCCGGTGGTTAAAATTACCTACCGAAACAAGCAAGTGCATAAAATTAACTGTTCAATATGATTTCCGCACACGACTTGAAAAATGCAGGACGGCAAAGTCTACTGTGCTTCGTGGAGGAAACTGCCGAACAAATATGTCAAATGGACGAACTTTTCGTGAGACCGCCGAAATGGGCGGTCCATTAGCGAGTAAGAGAAGAAAAAAAAAATCGCTGTTGCACTCTCTGTCTGGCCTTTGTCGAGAAGAAAGTGCTGCGTGAGAAATCCCGTCTCCTACGAAGAAAAAGAGTGACTTTTTTGTTTGGGGTAGTTGGCAAACGTCAAAAGCTCTTCCAACAACCTTCACAGCAGCAAAACAAAGTGCGCGGCGACAGGACAACAGTTTGCTTGCTTCAAACAATCATAAGGAACGTCCAATTAGTTCCAATGACAGTGCGAGATATAGACCCAAGTTTTTGGCCGAAAAACACTCGCATCCATGTCCACTGAAGAAAAATAATTCAAATCGTTGTCATCGAGCCTCAAGAAAGTCAATCCGTCTCATTGTCGACAAAACGTGGTTTAAGAGCTGCCCTGGAGCCGTGGGACCCGTAACCATTACCGAATACTAGACCGTGGAGGATCAACTTATGGGCTGAGGACTTCTTTTGCTTAGCGATAGTTGCTGTGCGTAAAAGAAAAGTCCCAGCCGAGACAAAAGTGTAGTGCATTCGCTACCGAGTGTCAGTCGCTTGGCTGGCGATCGAGAAACGCGGCCAAAATGGCGCTCGTCAGCCGGGCCAGGTGGTGTAGCGAGGTGATTAAAAAATCATTAGACCGCGAGATGATCGAAAACAAACGTTGTTGAGATAACACGTTGGGGGCCCCGGACACTCGATCGCCGGCAGCAGAGGTCCCGGATCTAACAGGGCGAGACAGAGAGCCACCGAGCCCGGATGTTCTGGCGGCAATGGGGCGGAACAACTTCTCGCCGGACCAATATTTGCACAACTTTGAGTTTGTGTTTTCAGCAAACAGCAACAACTGTGTCTTGTCTGGGCTTGTTTGGGGTGTTGCGGCAGGTGGCGTGTGTGTGTGTCACGACGCTGGCGGCGGCGGCGGTGGCGGATTGATGGCTTTGGCGCATGGCGCACGGGTGTCAAGTTGATTATCGAAGTGAAACAGACTAACCGCAGCGCCCCCCGGGTGCCTCATGGCCGTGACGGCGGGAGTGAGACAGCAAACGACACAACGCGGCGGCGGCAGTCCGTTACGTCATTGCGGTGGACAGAGGGGGAGCCACCGGTACACACCCGGGTCGTGTGTCCTGTGGTGGGCGCCCGAAGTGAGTTCTGTCGTGAGTGCTAGAGAGAGAGGCTGACGGGAAGTCATCGGGCGGGCGGAGTGTAGAGAAAGGTTCACCGGGGAACGGAGGCAACGATTGTGTGGCTGCCGCGTGCTCGGCGAAAACGTGTTCTGCCTCGATGCCGTCGGGTGTGACATTGGCCTGGCGGGACGACGGCGGCCCCATGGCACACGCGCGCGGCGTGCCGAGGCGGACTGATTATGGGGCGCGCACAACGCCACATGCGCGCGGCCGTCGACGCTGATGACGCTCGTGGAGGAACGTAAAACGCAATACGGACCAGAGCGGGACGAGACGCGCGCGTAGGGAGCGTTAACCGGCGCGAGGAGCTCGCTCTTACGTCGTCGTGTCTGACAGATTAGGCAATCGATCAACAACAGGATGATCTGCCGGAGAAAAGGCCCGGCGAGAGCTCTCGACGTAGCTCGCACTCCTTCCTTCTCAAGAACGAGAATTCAACGTAAAAGTTTCATTTTCAGATCGCTTTCGCGCACGATTGCGTAAAGAAACATGAGAAGGTTGCCGATCGAGGTTTAATATTTTAATAAGAGGCTCAGTTTCTGGAAGGAAATTCTGAAAAAAATACTTTTGATGGTTGAGGAGTGTTTGAGAACAATTCATGGTGATCCTCGACAATTGGCATTCGCTTGGCACGTCTTTGGATGACTGCTCCAACCTATTACAGCGTGTAACCCAAGCACTTCAGAGCCCAGAAGAGAGTCACTGGTCGATTGTTATGTTGCATTGTTTGACCCATCGGAAGGTGATGTTGAGAGTGTCCCACAAATAGTGACATTTTTATCAAAACGAGTGTCTGGCAAACGTTATCTGGTATCTCATTGGACTGGCACCACTTATCGGTTTCCTAACAAGTGTACCCGTCAGCTGTAGGCTTTGGACGGTTATAAATTGTGTTTAACATATAGATTTTCTGATAAATGGAATACATCCTGTGCCCGAGAAACGGTCAATCGATAAAACAATAGAGCGACCGTTACTCCGCTTGTGGAACTTCGGAATATATTCTGAAACCTCGAAGCAACCTACTCCTAAATCTAATCGAGTCCTTTTTGCTTGTCTCTTGCAGATGAACCGCTCGTGAATGGCCATTCCACCGCGCCGCCGCTCGTAGTGATCTCGTCGAACGGTGTGGTGGGGGCGCCAACGCAGAAGCACCATCTCGCGAGTCACGTTCCCGTGGTCACGGGTTCCACCGCCAGCATTACCTCCCCGATGACGATCGACCTGTCGACCAAAAGCCTAAACCACCTCCAGCAGCAGAACGGCGGTCCGTTCCAGCATCACGCTGCGGTGCTTTCGCTCGGCCCCTCCACGACCCCACCGTCGTCCGCCCTGTCATCGTCATCATCGTCCTCTTCGTCCTCTTCCTCCTCGTCATCATCATCCTCGACGCTCACCGTCTCACCGGTGGACGATTCGCAGTCGTCGCTGAACCTGAGCAACGCTTCCGCCCCAAACAGTTTCGGTGGTTCCGTTCACAGTGCCAACACTTCCGGCGGTGGTTCGCTCAACCTGAGCAGCGCCGCAGGCAGCGCATCGTCTCCACTGCCGGGTATCGGTTTGACCCCGGCCACCACCACCGTTACATCCGTCGTCGGGCCCGGTGGCGTACTGCCGATCGGCATCAACGGTGGAGTGCTGCAAACGGCCACCTCCGGAACGGTCAATCGGCACCCGGTGGCCGTGCACCATTTGCCACTGGAGCTGCAGCAGCAAGTGGCGGCCGGTTTATCGGCCCACGGTTCGCAGACGGCCGGAGCGGCCCTGTTCGCCAACATCCCAGCGCGGCGGAGAACGACCAGCTCAAACAGCAACGGGTAAGTGAGCACGGCGTGGGTTGTCATTCGAAGCAGTTAAAACACAACGTTTGTCTTTACAGAGTCGGAACGCGAGAGGTTCACAACAAGCTGGAAAAGAATCGACGCGCGCACTTGAAGGAGTGTTTCGAGCAGCTAAAGAAACAGCTCAGCCTACAGCCGGACGAGAAGAAGATCTCCAACTTGTCCATCCTGCACGCAGCGATACGGCACATTCAGGTGAGTTGTTGACATACTCGGGTGGTTATGGTAAACTGATTCGTCCTTCTCTGCGAATGGCACTTTTAGATGCAGAAGCGCAAGGAGCGCGAATTCGAGCACGAGATGGAGCGGCTGGCGAAGGAGAAGATTGCGGCGCAGAATCGGATTTTGCTGCTGAAGCGCGAGATCACGCAGATGGGCGATATCGATGTGTCTCGGCTGGCACCGGATACGGATATCACACCAAACCCGACGGGCGGTCTCAATCTGCCCAGCGTGGTGCAATCGGATCGTGGTAGGGCCCCTTATCCTACACGCTTTGTTACTGTTACGGTCTACGGTAACAATGTGTATTTATCCATTTCTCGATCATTGTTGCAGATCATCTCAGCGATGCCGTGCTCGTTCCGGGACGTAATGGCATTCGGTACAGCTCTAGCAGCTCACTCTCGAGCATTGCAACGAATGCTTCCATCGGCACCTTACCGGTAAGCGCATGACTGGCCCCCCCGTTAACCGTTTCACGACTAATCTGTGTTCCTTTTCTTTTCCAGCACCAAACAACCATTTCGCCAGTTCTATCCATATCATCACCGACGCGCGGCAGCCCGGCCTTGAACCGCAGCTCGACATCGCCTCCGTCATCATCGTCGCCGTCGTCGTCCTCGCTGTCATCGTCGGCGTCCTCGCTGTCGGTGTCGTCGACCACCGCGAGCCTCATGCTGCCACTGTCGTTGACCACCAAGGGCAGCCATGGTGGTGGTGGGGTCCTAGATTCGCACAATGGCGCTGGCGCATGCAACACAACGTCCCCGTCTCCGCTCAAGTTTTCCACCGGCCCGCTGAACGGACTCAATCTGAGCAATTCCGTCTCGGCCCTTCCTATAAACGGAATCAACGGTACAACGGCCGTTTCCACCGCCCAGCTGCCCGTCATCGTCGGTGGTAGGTACAAGTTTTGTGAAATATGTCGCTTGTTTTGCTAACCATTTGCGCGTACCTTTCTTCGACAGCGAACGGAGCTACCAACATCGTTGGCATTACTCACTCGCAGTTGCTAGCAACGACGGCTGCCACGGTCAACGGATCACCGGCCATCCAAACGATACCGTTGAACCTGAACGTGACATCGACAGCCGTCAGCAATGGGCTTAACGGGGTCGGTATCCCAGCGACCACGGCCATCGTGTCCAGCGCCGGTCTGCATTTGGCATCACCGTCGGCCCAAGCGCTGCAGTTGACAACGAACGGTACCGGCGGTGGCGGCAGCCTAGCCAGCAGCAGTATTGGTGGTGGAGGTATCACTGCCTCCACCATTGCCACCAGCAACGGTAGCAGGGCGGGTAGCACTGCTTACGGGGTGATGCCAACCGTAAGCGTAGGGCAAACGTTGACCAGCGTGCACGGCAAAGAACTGATTAACGGTACGATCGGGAAGAACGGTACCGTACGGACTGATAATAATAGTAAGCTTGAGATTATTGCAACCCAAACCCCCACCGTGAATAATGCGACGGTCGTCGCAAACGGTGCCACCATTGGCACCGCGGCCCTAGACCCACCGGGAACGAAGGTTATCACCGTGGTGAACGGTAACACGTTCGCACTCGCCTCGATGGATAAGGACAGCAAGATGGTAAGTGGCGTTACATCGCAAGCAAGCCCTTGCGGTGGGGTCTCTAGAGTCCATCGTTCGCTTACGGGGTGCGCCTCTTTCCCCGACAGGGTGTCGTCTACAGTCCCATCCAGCTGCTGACACCGCAAGGACTTCGCGTCATACAGCAGTCCCAGAATGGGCTGGCAACCATCGAGCTTAGTGCGCCCGCTAACGGTGGCAACCGTTTGCAGCTGCATTTAACTCACTAAAGAGCGGTGGCCGCCGCCGCCGGGAGGGAGTAAGGAACGAACGTCAACCCACCCTCTTCCGCCGCAACAAGCGCCACACGCGCTGTTCCTTTCCTCTCCCGAGTTTCGTGACCCGCGTGCTGCCCTAGCTTCCATCCCGGGGGTTGATGGTGCCCAGTTTTTGCCACACTTGCGGCGGCACATGCGATACGCTGCCAGTTGCTTCGTGAACAAGTGGCACGTTTACAAGTGGCCACAATTGCATTTCTACACACAAAACATAAGGTAATTTAAATCTGTTTCCAGAGTGTTCATCAATATCATATGGCAAACAAAGTGCAATTTCTGATGTATTTGTGTGTTATTTTACTTGCAGTTCAAACCGAGTAATAATATGCGATCGATATTACTTCTAAAGTCCGGATTCCATCTTCCTGTCTTCGGTTTCGGCGGATGCGGTTGAACCTTCGTACCTAGAACAACAGATACTAACGAAGACTAAACACGCATCAGCCACCGCTGCTATCGACGGAAGGAAACGTGGCCCATTGCGCGGGGCAAACAACATGCCGTGTACGAAAGCAAGCCAGTTCCTTATGCGACAAATAATATAATTACTTCGTAAACGGAAAAGTTGTGGAAAAGTCTTAAATGGCCAAGTGTCCCAAAGCGGATGATTTTCAAACAGCAACAACACTGATACACATATGACCAATGATTTACATGCCATTGCATTGCTTCGAGGATCGGGGGGCATTCGCCCTGCGAATCGGGTGGCAGCGAGGCGTGTGAACAATATGTACCGAATCGGTTTCGTCATCTTCCTCTTTATCCTACAATCATTTCTCGTTCTCTCTTCCTCTCTCTCTGTCGCTTTTCATTTGTTTTCTTTACGAAAATTTAGCAGTTTCGAACGTTAAACGTGTTGAATAATCAGACGACCACAAAAACCACGATGAGAATGAGCGAGCGACAGAGACAGATTAAGAGATTGGAGGAAAGGTCGGAAAGAGTAAGGCTCTAGCGAGGGTGCAGATCAATTGTACAGCATTTAAAAAAATGGACAAACAACTTCTAACAAACAAAAGGGTAATAGTCTAACAATAACGGAACCATACAGTTTACAAAACGGAGGAGAACCTACAAATAGCGCCACAACCACGTAGCGTGTGTATCGATGGACGTCGTAGACAAACGGTAACCATAATGCTCGACATGGTAGGCCTGTCGGTATAACATAGAAACAACATACTACATACTAGCACTACAACTACTGCTAAAACTAATATCGATAGGATGTCTCCGTGTGTTGGTGTGCGTGTTTATGAATGTGTGTTGTGAAGTTTTGGTAGTGACCTCCGGCTGATAGCAAACGGTCTTTACGATCGCCGCAGAAGCAAAACGATCATCATCCACATGAAGTAGACAACGAACACATCTAAGTAAACATTGAACAAAAAGAAACAGAGAAAACCCGGTTGAATGGACGTTAGACAAGATGTCGGACTAGATTGCAGGTTGCTTTCCAGGTTTGTGCTTTTCGTTTTGGACGTGCATGCATAGTTTTTGGGAAAATTGTAGCATTGGTTGCTTTTCACTAGTTTCTCTGCCCAGCTTGTGGTAGTAGTGAACTTTTTTATCTACCATTCGTAGAGCCGCCCCACCCCCTTTACGTGGGGTCTCGATTTGAACGGCATCGGCTTTTGGGTAGAGTATAATTGATTTTTCTGTTTTCGTTAACAGCATACGACATCGATTGTCGATGGCACTTTTGCTGGCGCAGAAGACTAATTTATTACACAACGGTCTTCGGACCGCCGCATGCATGTGGACGATCAATGCCGAGGAGTGAAAGTTGTTGACAGAGGAAGTAAAAGGAACCGTAACGATGGGCAAGGATGGATAGTAATAATTTTAAAATAATGCTCCGGGTACAGCATCAGAAAATGGTTTACACAAGCGAATCGTTTTTACCGATACGAACAAAACATTAGCACCAAGGAGTGGGACCGGCAAACGAGTGGCCACGGGAATAGGGCAGCGGAAGTAGCGTACACAACAAAGAGAAAGCACTTTTACGTACACACACTTTATATGAACCAAACAAACATATATTTTTCTATGTACATATTGTAACATTATCGGTAAGACAGAAAATGCTGCGGCACCGAAGGGACAATGCTGCAAATATCTGCAAACGCAAAATCAATCTTCATTACCCAAGGGAACAGCGAACCGACGAACGGACGCACGGGCGGGCGGGCGGAGTTTTAGATCGTGTAGCGCCGGGTGGGCAGTTCTCCGGGTTGCTCTATTATATATCGTTTGGAACGAAACAGGGGTGGAACCAATGGACGTCAACGGGGAATCATAGTGCAGAATGCTTCCCCAGATATTTTTGCCTTTCCACCAGACAGAAATCGCATCTGGATGTGCAGCTGGATGGGAACATTTTTTTTTTTTAATTCCTGAAAAGCACACAAATTATCAAACAGTCGTCAGTGAGGGGAAAAAGAAGCTGTTGGAGGATGAGAGGCAAGCGCTTGATAATTATTTTATTTTGAGTTGCGTTTTTATTGAATGTATAATTAAATATTTGTGTTGATCGTAAGCCTATTTTATTATGTACAGTATTTAAAGTCAAGGCTAGGGCTAGAAAAGAGGAAAACAAAACAAAAAATACGCGATCGCGTAACGATCGTGAAACTTGTGCACAGCCCATGCGGTATGGTGGGAATTTTACATAGCAAACACAAATTTTCATACGACCACCGCCGCCCGGGGGGAATAATCAACAAAACAAGGGGCCGGAAAATGACGCAGAAGTGGGTCTGATGCGACTGAAAGGATTCAAAACTATTAAGCATAATAATGTATAATGAACGGAAATCAAAATCATTTATTTAAAAATTCATTCATGCAAGGTACAAATGAAAGTAAAACAAAAAAGGGCACGTTTCAACCAGGAACGGCTGAGTTGAACACGAGAACTGCAGAATTCAGACACACACACCGTGGGCAAGACAGCGTTACTTGAGGCAATCCAACAACGATAAACGAATCAAGGTGGAGTGCCGACAGGGTGGCTACGGTGGGTAGCAAACGCCTCTTTTGAACGAAATAGGAAACGGAAAACCAATACAAAAAGAGAAAAGAAAACAAAAGAGAAACAATTGTAGTAATAAATTATCTAATACGGTGAATATTATTATTACTGATGATAAAACTATTGGAAAACAAGAACAAATAAAACTATTTAAAAACAGTCCGTTCGATGGCTTTCTTCTGTTTTGTTTGCGCCTGTTTTTTGATCTAAAATTCCAATCACCAATTTCGATGACATTCTATAACTGAAATACGAAACCCCAGCTTGGGCTGTTGGTGTTATGTTATGCATTTGCAGGAAAATCAATAGTATAAGCAGATTACGTAAATGTATTATGTGATGAGGTAGATCAATAAATGCGGCTTATCCGTTAAAAACCAACCACAATCCATCTCATGGCGATCTAAATGTCCTTTTAATCCAGGTTCTTACCGCCCATGGGGTTTGTCGGTAATATTTGCATAAATGTGAGTTCGGGCTACCGTCACAATGTCCGATTTGCGCTGAACTCGAAAAAGTGCCGTCCTTTTCGAATGTCCTTACTTTGACTACTATCGAGAACCTGTTGGAAGTCCACGCTACGAAGTTACGAATAGCTAGGAAGACCCTAGTGAGGATTTAATGAGTAACGGCATTTTTGAAATATGACGGTAACTGACGAAGGACAATGCCGAACTCATTCAACTGCGTGGATTGGATGTTAAAGCTAAGCGTATTTTTCGTTACCGAAATTATTGTAAAAAATGCATTGAATTGATGCTTCCATCAACGAAAGCAAACCACCGATTAATATGTTCACGATCTCCGATAACCGAAAGCCGCTGCGTTAACCGCTTGATGATGTGTGCACACTGTTGGCGGTGCTCTATGACAAAATCAAAATGTGGATTGATTTTGCGTTCCGTACCGGGCGGGTCGGGACCGCTTCCATGCGGTGGGGCACGAAGGGACGTAACATGAAAACACCACCAACAGCCATGTTTACGCCCTCACCGGCGAGCGGTCTGTAAATAATGGACATTTATGGTAGGATGCGTCCGAGCCTGACGGATACGGCTGTGTGACTTTTATTTGTGGAATTTGCACACACGTGGCGGGCAAAAGCGTCGGACGGTGCGGCGCGGGGCCATTTTTTAATGAAGTGTAAACGAGGGAAATTAATTAACGTACGAAAATTATGACGCCGGGCGCATCGGTGACATGGTGAACGGTTTCTCTCGTCCCTCGGTCCGTGGACGCGGGTTTATAAAAGTTTTCCTTTTCGCCACACTTTTATCGGCGGCTCCGGCCCGATTCGGCTCGCGGACCCATTCATCCCCGTGGAGTCGGTGTTTTGGAAGTTGTGCAAATTTGATGACGGTTTTCGGAACACCGTTTTTTTCTCGTTCGCTTCGTAGTTGTTGCTGGCATGTTGCTGTGGGTTCGGATGACGAGCTCAAATTACGGGCCCACTCGTAGCGGATGCAACAAATAAAACAATGGCCGCGGCGAACGGAAGAGTTGATTATTGCTGTTATGCTGGAAAATTGCTCCATTTCCAGTTCCCTGACAAGACTTAATTAGCCAAAATGAGTAACAAGTGCGCGGAGTTTACTGAAACAAGCGCGGGGACCGTTGTGACGGACGGTTTTTAATATTGGTTTTTCAACATGGCGGACGCACGGTGGCAAAAACAAATAGGGATCGCACAGTGAAGATCAAATTAAGGTTTTCAGTGCCGTAAATTAGATTAAATGTCTCATGTTTCCACGCCGTTAGCGGTAATAAGGATGGTTGCATCCATTATGATAATCAGCATTATGGTTAAGCATGGAAACGTTCGTGGAGCCGGCGACGTCATTTTTAATTACAAAGTGCACTTTGGTTGCCGATCGTGTTACGGAGCACAACTTTTGGCAACGCTCCGTACCGCAAATGCATTGACGGGTGCAGTCGCAGAATAGGATGATGATGGTGGTAGGTTTAAAAAGGCTCTCGGGTGCCACCATGCTTGAAATATGAGCAACTCAGTGTTGAGTGTAAACTGAATATTTTCAAACTTTCCTACTGTGGCTATTCATCGCGGTCGATTTTATGCCCGGTGTAATCGTATATCGTTGAAATATGAGATTTATGGGAGCCCTTTTGCCGTCGGTAAAAAGGGAAGCGGTGGGCTGCATAAATGCTGGCCACTCGTTGTAAGCCATTAAAATAACAGCAATTGTTTCACCATTTTAACGAACCCCCTTCACACAATCGTGTTTTTTAGGTAATTTGAAATACGGTACAAGGGTACCGGGTTATTTAAAGGTAACCCGGAGTCCGCCTTTCAGCCCCAGTAACCGTATTTTAATTGATTCCATAAATGGTGGACACTCTGTCGAGCATGTGCTTACATAAATGGGTTTCCAAATACGCAAAGGACCCGATGCGATGAACCGGAGCTTTCCGTTCGTTGCCGCAGCGGAACTAAGAACGAAGCCCTTCCGGAGGGATTCCTTCGGGTTTTTTAACTAATTTGCATCGTTTGGCTTCCGTTTCGATTTGGCTAATCTAATTTCGTTCAGCCCGTTCGCCAGGTTCGGCCCTGTCGTCCGTTTCGGCCTTGACACTGTTTCTAGCCCCTTCTATGGGGCTCAGCTGGGCTCCGGTGGTCATTGCGAAGCCTGCGGCGGTTCGCTCGCTCGAAACGGTTCGTTGGGCCGGGATTTCCGAAAGTTTGTTTCGACGGTACGGATGGCGTAAATGAATTAGTCAACCCCGTTTACCTTTTGCGCCGCCAGGGCTGACGTTTCTCGGAGGGCAGGCAACTTCCGGGTCGAGGGGCTCCGGTTTCCGGGTCGATGTTTGAATAATTGAGTGTTGTGCTTCGTGGCGTTGCGGGGAAATGGAAATCTAAATCGACCGGTTGCGAAAATGGACCCGTGCTTCCGACAATAATTGGTGTTTCTTAGCCGGCCAAAGGGTGTTCCTTAGCCCGACGTACCGAAGACATCGCACCCGTCCCGGTCCGGAGGCGTCAATCGGCCAACGACTCACAGTTTGTAGGTGAAAAGGTGATTTGAATCTGCCAGTCTGCCAGAGAATCGGAAGAGACTCCAAAGCGGGACGCACACACCGGCAATTAGTTGCCGAATCGATCGCCTTCTCGCCTTCGGGCCAGATTTTCGTGAGAAAGATTTTCCTTTCTTCGTCCGCGGGTCTGAGTTTCACCGCCGGTCTAATTGACGCAATCCGGGCCCGAAGCGTTTCATTAGACCGTCGTCGGCTAATGAAAATCAATCCCCCGACACCGGCGGAGCGGTCACCGTTTATCGGCAGGATCCAGGACCGGAGTATTAAATCTGCCCTCGCGTTGATGTTGTTTGTTCGCGGCGTGTGCGTTTATAATTAGTGAATCGCATAAATATTACCGTGTGATCCTTGATTGGATTGCGATTGGCGATAATCCAGCGACAGGGCGCGGACGACGGGTCAGGGATTTAATTTCCACACCCTGTTTAGTAAACGCGTTCGATCCCGTCTGCCAATATGTTTCAATTTGTACCGTGATTTGACTTGATTGGCATATGTTATGCGATCCCCGTCGCCGTGACGCGCTCGTTGTTGATGTCTGTTTGCTCCCGCGCTGGGGTCGCCCTTCGCCATGGCGTCGGAAAAGTGTATCCTGAAGGAGTCGTTGCGTTCCCGAATCCGGATGCTCTCCTGACGTTTGATGTATGGCTTGGCGGAGGCTAAGGGTAGCGATTTCCACCCGACCTGTTGCCGGTGTGCTTTGCGTAACAACTGAAAGTCAAGGCTGTTGAGCAAAGATTTATGTTAACCGGTTGCGGGTTTATTGTTTTTCTACTGATCTGACATTTGACCAGACCTTTTTAAATTCAAGCCCGTTAAGAAAAGGCGAGATCTTTAAATCGCGACGGTGTTAATAGGCTTTCATCGGCAATTTGTCTTTCGCAGAAGGGCTCGCTATGATACGCAAGATAAAGCCAACCGTCTTTCATCAAATTATGCTTAATTTTTAAAGGGCCACAAAAAAGAAAGGATATTAAACAAGTTTAAGCCATAACGACCATAAATCTCGGACGGTGGTCAGCCGAGCTTAAGGGGGCGGCCCACAACAAAGCGGATTAGCCGTGGGCCTCGGAGTAATCGGGCTAATTAAACGGCATTTTTATGTTTCAATGTGAAGCGTAGGTTGGGATTAGTCTTTGTGCCGTGTCGAATGCCACAATTCTCGGATAAGTGGAAGGAAAAACCAAGCCTTCGACTACTGAGATCAGCTTTCGATGTCTGGATGGAGAATGGCTTTGGATGTCGATATGCTTTCAATATCCGGAATCATCCCAGCTTTGGATTGTATGAAGTGCTTCTAATGCAAGTGAGAAAAAGTGGAAATGCTATCAACAGATTTAAGGGGTAAATAGTAGATAAAATCGTGGGAAACATTTGAGGGCGCTTGGAAATGGGAATATAAATAAAAAAGTACAATTCGTTCTGATGCAAATGTGCAGTTGGAAACTTCTGTAGAATATTACCTTATAGACCTATTACTTTATAATCCTAGTTTTTACCTTTCTAGGTACTGAATTGTTGTGTCGTGCACAAATATTGTCACACATATTTCAAGCATTGTACACAAATAGTTAACTGCAATAAAAATTTCTCAATTTTCGGAAAGAACTCGGCAGGATGGTTCATTACTGCTGCTTTTTGTTAGCGAAGATTTTGCAGAATATCTTAAATGTCCATTTACTAGGTTATTTAGAAATAAGTCGGAGTCATTATTTCGCACATACCACGCACTAAGTAAATTAAAACTTTCTGCAAGAAGTTCACGTTCTTTCGACTCGAACACGTACAAGTTGGATGATCTCGTTTTAACAGTTTAGCATAGGTCAGCATAATCTGACGGAAAGTATCGCATTGCCCTTCCAAGTAACGGCGAAACGGCCAAGCTAAACTACCACCATAACTCAATCAGGACGCTGGCTGGCGTTGACGAAGCAATAGTTAATCATGGGACTCATCAAGAAAAGCTGACCAAGATGAACCGGCAGTTAGCAGGCTAACCCCTTTATCACCTGTTTCGCAGCGAAAGGGACCCCGCCAGAAGCGTCTCGTTTCGACGGGAGAACCTCAGAGCAGAATTTTCAATTTTATATCCATAACAGAATCCACCCCCAGCCAGCCAGCCACTCGCCGTGTCTGCATGCAAAGACTACACCCAATGTTTACTGATGCTGATTGACTTGCGAAAACTTTTCCCTTCTGCCACACGGCACGACAATCTCCGGCTCTCCGGTTCGCTAAATGGCACGGGCACGATTTTCGGGAGGAGAAAGTTTGGAAAAACCGGAAAAACCCGGCCAACCCGGGACCGATCGTGGTAAATGGTGTCGGTGTTTTAATTGAACGGTGTGGGTGTGGTTTTGTATTTAATACGAACTGCCAAAAGCACACCACCGGCCAGGGGGAAGTTGAGAAAACTAATTTCAAAGTATGTGGCACTCGTTTCGGTGGGTTTTTTTTGCCACGACCTCCACGTGGTTGTGGAATGTGGGGTCGGCCCAGTGTAAACTATGCCACGGTAGCCGGCCGGAGTACGGGTTCATTATTATCGCTCTGACTCGTTCGCTTCTGATCGGAAACGTTTCAATTGCTCGCACCTTCCACCGATCGTAGCGCAACAACATCCTTTTGATCACGTCCGGCCCAGTGGGTCCGGTTGGTCTATTTAATCGTTGCCGCTGAAGGGCGGATTCGGGGAATTCACAATGATTCGCAGTTGATTAATATCGTTTTGCGGTGCCTAGCGCGAGCATGGCAGCTGTTGGCAGCTGCCGAGGGCGCTGGCAAAATATGGTTACCAACGATTTCAATTAATTTTTGCACCTCGCTGCCCAGCACACGCGCATAAATATGTGCATCTATTAACATTGATAAAGGTGTTAGGTGGTCACCATTTTGGGCAACCGGGCATCGCGGCCACTAGATTGGGGACCGGGTGGACCAGTTCGGGCCACGTCGCGCGTTGTTGGGATTTCATCCCAAATCTATCTACCACCACGGCTACTTGCGTGGGATTATAAGATAACAAACGATGTGTTTTAATTTATGAAACTCCCACCGAACGGGCCCGATGAGTTATGGACGGTCCGCTGGTTAGGTGGCGTGCCGTGCTTTGCTAGTTTTGCCGCGTCCGTGAGCCAAGAGCTATCGCAGAATCTAAGGGTTAAGCAAACACGCGCGCATTTTGGGGCTGTGTCGAGGGCTCAACGGAAGCTAGGGAAGCTGGCACGAGCAAATCGGGAGCCCAGGTCCGTACGATGATGGATGGATACGGTTCAAGGTGGAAGGGATTTTGTTGCGCCTGGCGCTCGAAGAGACGGTGTGCCCTAGAGAGGTTTAATCGAAACGAGGCGTACTACTGTTGGGCCTTAATTTTGGTGTGCCTCTCTACACCTAATTTTGCTGCCTTTTGCGAGCATCATAATTTTATTTTCCTTGTTGTAAATTCTTTTCTGATCTTGTGTCGGTCTATCAAGACCCTGGGTGAAGCATCTGGTCCTTATCAACTTGGAAAATGGGAAGACGCTTACAAGATTGCAGTGTCCAACATAATCTGTGAACTATTTAATTAATGTTTAAAATTTCTCACCATAAAAACACGGTGGCTACGGCTATGGAAGCGAGCATCAGGTTGTTGCTTTGGCCTCCAGTACCTCTCTCGTTGGGGCTTGAGTGTTGAAGAAAAATTGACCACCATTTACTGGTGCGGAGACTAATCGCCACCATAATTATAATTTATGTAACGTTGGCCAGCAAGTCGAATGTATAACACCGCAGCAGAGCAGTTTTGGTTCGACGTTGTAGCTACTCTCCGGCAGGATCAGCCAAAAAAAAAGAAGCACTAAAAACGAACAGTGCAATTTCCGAACCACACTTCCTCGTAGACAGTGTTCGGAAAGTATGCGAATGGGATCCCGATGGATGGTTTCGACGTTTTCTGGGGCCCGCGGTCACTGAAGCACGAGCAACGAGGCCCGTTGGTGAATGCGGAATGTAAC
This sequence comes from Anopheles cruzii, assembly GCF_943734635.1. Classification (NCBI taxonomy): domain Eukaryota; kingdom Metazoa; phylum Arthropoda; class Insecta; order Diptera; family Culicidae; genus Anopheles; species Anopheles cruzii. Next base: position 23,631,306 of record NC_069145.1, read on the forward strand.
TAATCAAACGACTAATTTGGCTTCCCGGTTGCCAGTGGGCTGTAATTAAAGTTGCAACATCGAACCACTCGTTCCGTTCCGTGCTTCGGTCGCTCTGTGGGACCCATAAAGTTTGACCAAAACCCCGACCGACCAAGGGGTGTGTGTTACGCTCGACTTTTCTAATTTACTTCGTGGCCATTCAAAAGTCGTATGGACCGAAAAAAAGGAAGACAACAACCCGTTGCAGTTGGTGCCTTTTGCACGATTGATGTTCTCACGTCAATGCCGTCGCTTCAATCGCTCCTGTGTGCCCGGAAAAGTCGGAAAATTTTCCAATTTTCACTCTACTCTTGCCCCCGGATTCTCTGGCAGCAGCAGCAACAGCAGCAGCAAAAAAAGGAGAAACGACGGGGCCACCATCCGTAGCGCGCTGATAAAAACCGGATTCAGTATGTTCATTTGGAATACTAATCGACTCCATTTCGAATGGAACGGATTCAATTGGGATCGGGAAGCTCGCCCATCGGACGACGCCAGCGTACTCGAGGTAGCGAAATTGTTATGAGTCAATCGGATCGAATTGGGAATGGTTGCGGAATTCAATATGTGCTGGCGTTTGTTTGGAGCAATTTCACCTTTTAGAAGCTTGTTTCAATCAATGGGCAGCGGAAACCGGGAGTTCACTGGATGTGAGCAGGACCCAAATGGATGCAATTTAAACAGTTATTTTGCTATTGTTGTCTTTAATAATCACTTACAATGCGGCATTTTAAGGCATTGCTTCAGGCAGCTACTCTAAATTTTTGCGAGGGTTTATTCCGTTCCATGTTGACATTCCGGGAGGCAGAGACCGCCACAATTACGCCGGAAGTAGACATTGAAAAGCGCTTTCCAATAGTTAAAATAATGCATCCAAACCGACCGGTAGATGGATGGTACAGTTATTGGTTCTATTACCGATAAAAGCCGTCAGCTTTCTATTCTCCTGACACATCGGATAGCGAATATCGGAAGGAAATCGAGCAAAATGGCGTAAAACGGGCTGACCCAGGTGAGAGTTTCGCGGACTCAATTGCCTTCACCGTTCGAGTAGCATGTTTCTGAAATGGTGCGTTTTGAGTCATTAAAAACGGTTTGCGGTCAGCTCGACGTGACTGGTGGGGAACTAAGAAGCTTAAGACTAGGATTAAGAACATTTCATAGAGAAACTTCATCTGTTATACATAATTTGCATAATTTGAAAAATATAGCGGACCGATCAGATCGATTGGATATCGAAATACTTAAAAAATTCAATGTTGCGCCCACTTCGATCGCAACGCTGTCGTCACACCGACGACATATCGTAACAGTAATCTTCTCGTCTGCTTGCTCCTAACCCAAAACCATTCTACGACGAAGATTCAACCACGCACCCACGGCGCACGTACATATCTGCTTGGCAAACAGATTACAGCGTACGTTCCGCCTGGACACTTTTGATGATGCGCTCGGATCGTTTTTGATGGTCGTAAAAGAAGAAGCAGAAAACAAGGCCCGGTTTTAAAAGATTCCGGTCCAGCCTCTGGAAGTGGCCTGTAACCTTCCGGCTAAATCCGTCAATGCGCGTGGATTTTCTCATTGCTCGCGCCGAAAGCCGTCGAAAGCCCATGGGGCCTTTATGGTATATCTCCAGCCAGTGGCTACACCTTTGAAGAAGTCGCCGTTCCCCATTGACGCGGGAATTAGGGGTAAGAGAAATGGACGTGGCAAATGTTCGGTTTATCGGGCGCGTAAATCTAGACGAGAATTTTTGATGCTCCCTTCTCGTGACGATTTATCTGATGCACCAGTGAAACTGCGGCCGTGATTGGGCATGATCGCAAATACAGGCATTAAAAAGATATAAACCGACACCGTTTATAGAGACTGGATCCTTCGTCGGCTCGAATCGCTTATCTTCGGTCTGCCAGGGCCACATTTCGATGGCAATCGGTGCCACCTACGCTAACGAGATGGCCCGTATTGTGGTTCGATGGTGGGCCAGAGTAATGTGTCCTTCATTGATGGTTATTGCGTTCGGTGATTTGTATTGGGACTTTGAAATAATTCATGCGGTTTTTATTCGGCATTTGTGGCTTAACTACAGCAACAAAACATATGACTACTTTAATGAAAGTATTGTCCGTCGTTAGTTACTACTTACTTCTATCTTTCAGGTGATTCCCGGATTCCGTGTCAATAGAACTCCTTATGAGTGAGTTAACAATTCAGATCCGACATTTTTGAGATAGGTTTTGACCGGTTTTGCGATGTGTGGCCGAGCGTTATCATGTTGAAAAATCAGTTTATCGTGTTTTTTATTCCGTTCCGGTTGTTGTATGGACCAAGCTTGCATAAGGTTAATGTTTGCCAATAACGTTATTAAAAATTTAACATGAGGCGCCCGCACCGTTACTTCTAACGATAATCGAATTTAGTCTTTTAATCACGTCTTTATGGTGGGCGCCTCATGTTTCATTTTTAACAAGCGTTGTCCATAAACAATTTCATTAGGTTTTAATGCTCAAAGTACACCACACCGTTCATATCCCACCATATGCAGAACATAACCTTTGCACAGTGAATATTTCACTTTTTTTGCGATCTACCTGTTTCACCAGGCTGTATTCAGCCATTTCTTTGTTTAGGATTCTCGTAATACAAAAAAAAAAAAATCTAAAAAAAAAATGTAAATGTAAAATGTAAAAAAAAAAAAATAAATCTAATTTTCATCACCAGTGACGATTCGGTACAAGAACCCCTTTATTTACGGCCGTACAAGCAGTAACTCGCAAATGCTTCTCCTTCCTATTCCTTTTCAATTCACGTGGAACCCAATAAGACATTTTTCTGTTCATTTCTATGGCACTCGGGCGTTTGGAAAGTGTCATGGGGTCAACTCCTAACATTTCTGCCACGTCTTTCCATCCTGATCCTGATCGAGCTATGCTGCCAAAGCTGCATTTTCTTATTGGACAACAACCACTGAGCGGTCTTAGCCTGCACCAGAGACAATGTTAAAATCTCTGTTGCTCTCTACAACGGTTCGTTTTCGGCGTTCGGGGTTATTGGTCCCGCGCCAACCACCCGTCACACCGGTATCGGGAATCGAAAACATGGCCAAAACACTTTACCAGGAATAATTTTCAATTGCTTAGGTGTGCTTACTCTTTAACCAAACAACCTATACTGCGTTAGATGCGTAATGGCAGTAGGTGTCAAACACATACAGATTTTATTTAGTTCATTTTTTTGTTAGGTTTAGAATGAATAAAAAATAGACGAGTCAAATCTTGTGTTGTTTATTTCAACTCACGTTCGATTATTGTGACAAATGAGCACATCATAAAAAGTCATTTCTTTCCGGAGTTCAAGAGCCTGTGTTTTGAACGCGTGACGTACAGCAATTATGCTGCGGAACTGGCTGGAGAACGGTGTCCAGTGCAAGCTGAACACTAATCCATTCCGATGTCCGTGCATCCCATTGCCGCTCGTGTCAGTAAACTAACTCGGCCGGACACGGCGTCAAACTGTTGTCCCGAGAACCCCGCTTCTCGATGCTCAACTGTGGAATACCGATGTGGACTTTATTACGCAGAAAATTAGTATGCATAGCTTAGTTCTCGTTCGATTTGCCTGATTTAGTTTTGGTATTTGGGTCTCGCGGTGCAATGGCATATCATCAGTAATGTTTCATGATCTGGCAATAACGGGACTCTTCGGCTGCCAGTTCTGCAGTTTATTGGAACCTTATCGAAAGTGGCAGTATTTTCACAACTACCGAACACTCCTTTAACACGCAGCGCATCGAAAATACAGAGTACAACAATGAGGAATTTATTAATTTATTACATTTGCACCAATTCAGCAAATATTATGCCACAAACTGTACAAACGTGAAAAAGTTTACTCATTTATCCGGAGATGGATCTGCCATAACAACCCTTAGGGAAAGACAGAGAAAGCGATGCGATAAAGTTTGCTGCTTTATTCGAACTGCCCGGTCGTTGATTGTGGATTACTATAAAACACCACACAGAACAGTGCACTTCCGGTGGTCCACTCCAAATTGATTGTGAATTTCCCCGGGTTTGCCACGAACTCTACAAAGGAAGGATCAATTTGCGGGCATAACCCGTGGCCTCCGAAAATCCTCATCGCACATCGGAGCGAGGGTTAAAATGGAACGTCTCATAATGGAACGTGAAGGGCCAATCTGTTTTGACCGACGGGAGGTGGGTTTGAACCTTCGGGCGGACGGAACCGCACGCCAGCAAGTCGGGCCTCTAGGGCCGCTCTTAGCCCGACCGAACGGTCCATCTGTCGTGCCCATTGTGGCCGAAAGTTGCAACCCAAAACGAATGTGAAGTAGTTAAGGGCAACGCGCCCGGGCCGAGGGTTTGGTCCGGGCGATGGAGAGCAAATGCGGAACGACAGGCTTTTTAGCAATCGGCCAGTTCCGGTTGACTTTCTCCGAGTGCCTCGCGTGAGGGCAAGGTGAAAAGTGGGCTCCAAACAGCGAGCATCCTTCGGAGCGTTGGGCTTCCGTTGCCGGGCTACCGAACAATGTTTGATAAATGTTTGTTGGCTAGGGAAAAAGAAAGAAACAGCTCGAGGCGAAGGTGAAAATGTCCGGTGGTCGAATGGAACCGTCGGTAGGCACGGTTAGCACGTACTCGATTGGTTATGTTGGTCACCGGATCGCACTAGTGGCCAGCTTGTCATGTCTGCTGCCAGAATACGGAGCGTGGTCGAAAGATCGACCAGTGCTTTGTTCTTGAAGGAGTTTGTAGAACTTTTAAGCAGCTGTAATCGAACGAACGACGTCTGCTCATGGAGTGGCTTTGCAAACATTTTTGCCAAGCTCAAACTAAGCGGGAGTTTCGGGAACGTCAACAAAGCCGCTTTCTTATCGACCATTGCGAGGGTTATTGTGTGGCCGAGGAGTTAGCCTATCTGTCGAACACTGAGCTCGGCTTAAAGGATAAGACTTTCGATGCTTCCTGATGAAAGAGGATCACTTGGGCTCGCGAGAAGTTTGATCTGATCTGTTCGATCTGAACTGTTCGATGCCGTTTTCTGTGGCCCGAATTTCTAATCTCTCGAGTCGAATGGCTTTGCTGTATCTGGGTAATTGCCAGGCACACTAACATCGTATTAACGGAACAACAGATTTTTATTAAAATAAATTACAAACGGCTATGATAATCACCTACAATTAAGCTGATAAGCCAATAGGCCAAGTTGTGATTGGAATCATTAGTAAGAGGTTTACGTGATGTGTGGTGGCTGCACTGCGTTTGTGGCTCCTTTGAGTGTTTTTTTATTCAACGAAACACAATAAGACATGTTTCCCACGCTCAGTGGAGGTCATGTTCGTGAGGAGATTACCCTTGTTACCCCCGGCCGCAACGATGACGACGGCGATGCCAAATATGAAAAAGTTTCCTACAGATAATCATACGAGTGTGGCGCATAATTGAATTATGCGCACGGAAAGTTGTCATTGTTGTCGTGTTCCGACAACCCATCAAAATACCCGCCCACATCCAAACGAACCACACCCCGAGCCGTTTGCGCGAAACATTGCCACTTCCTTCCGCATGAGGTGTCAAAAACCGCAAAACATCCGCCGGATAGTGGTGTCGAAAGTTTTTAATGGAATAAAACGTGCATCGTGGCGAAGTATTTGAATCTGCGACACACGCTTCCGAGGAAAATCCGTCATGCTTTTCCCACGTCTTCGGCTCATCGCTGGTCGCTCTTATTAGCATGGCCACCGGCGGAAACTTGTTCCGGGGGGGAGGGGCGTGAAAGTTTCGTCACTGATATGTGTGCGTCGTGTGTGACATTATTGCTAGACCGTAAATGTGATTATCGTGTTGTGGGAATGTTTAAACTCGTTACAGGTAATTGAGTTCGGCGGCAATAATCGGCTCAACGCAAACTGGTTTGAAAGGATTAGAGGTTAACCGTAAAGTAGACGCAGCTAAATGCCGCAAGTGCTGGCGAAGGAGACGAATACTTTGAACCGTTTTGAGGAGGGGACACTTTCTTTCGTGGGATGCTGGATTTCGGGTTCTTGACACTCTCTGCGAACCCGAGTTAGACGATATCGTTTTCATCGACGCCATCGGCGCTTCTGTCGAGTACTTTAGACCTAGTCTAGTCTCGTCCTGGGGCCTTCTCCTTCTCTAACAACAATTCAGCATTCGGATCTTAAAGTCACCCATTAGACTCAATCAAATGGGTTTTGGTTTTGAGTTTTGAAGTAGTGAAGGACTTAAGGGATGAGATAAAAGAACACACCAGATGACTAAATTTTGCAAACACATTTTGCTAGTAATGGGTAGGCAGTAATAAAGTTAAATTAGCCCCACAAAACAGCGAGCCCTAGTTTATGGTGTAATTATTTTAATGAAGATTAAATTTTCATACCTTTGTGCTTTGTCATTTAAAGCGAAGAGTGCCAAACGTCTGCGGGCCACCCCGGGTTGGTGCGTGCTGTTACACTCCTGTAGCTTCTGAATGTTTCAAAGGCATCGGAACCATTACGCAGGTCACACCGTTTATGCAGTCAGCATCACGCGTAAACGGTGGTTTATAATTCGATGGAATAATTAGCGCTCTTCCATCCCGGGCCGGGCGCTAACAGGCCCATTTCCATTTTGTTTCATTGTTTCAGGTGACCCTGGCCCGGGGTCCGGTCGGGGAAGACTAACGGTCTTGGTCGTAAAATGTAATTTGATTTGATTACAGTCGTACGTCACCGGACACATCCGGTTCGTGTTTCGTCCGGCTTGCCAAAGTCAACTCGGCCGATGAAAATGGTGAAATTTCGGCGAGTGCGATGAGCTCGGTACGGCTGTGTGGTCCACCGCAATGCATAATTCATTCATTTGAAATGCATTTAATAGTCGCTGCGTTTCGAAGTAATTGGCGGCGTTTTCTGAAAGACGCGGTGTTTCGTAGCAGCACACCGAGGCCGATTGAATGAATGATTTATCTTTATAGCTGAGATTACGCCCGGAAATGTTAATTGATTTCGTGATTCCGCACTCCTGGCCCGAAACGTTGTTTAAGCCAAGTTATCGCAGAGGATCGCAATAACACGAAACTTCTAGCGTTTGGCTGTGCTCTTGAAACATTTTACAAACCTCAAGCAGCGCGAGTCTTTGACGAAGTGTAACAAAATTGGTAAAGTTTCAAACCGCGGTAAGATTGCACATTTTGGCCCGCAAACCATCATCACACTTGGCGACGCAATAATGTGAACATGTCTCTTTAAAGTTTTAACACTTCATTCGTGCGCTACTATTAACCGTACGAGCCCTTTTATGATCTGCTGCACAGCGTGACACCGGCTGCTGCAGCTCATCTAACTTTGCGGTTTCGTACACCTGGTTCGCACGCTGGCTTACACGGTGTTCGCATCCTTCGGTGAAGGGTTTCATTTGTTGCTCGTTATGAAAATACAGAAACATGACATCCCTCTCACTGTACTGAAAGAAGGTAAAAGTTGTGATTAATATTCCAAATGCTCGAAATTTGGAACACATCGAGGCGAAGGTGAGCATAAAACACATTCACTGCAACATGTACCGTCGATGATGGCACGAGATCATTGCGAACGGAGTTCGACACCATCGTTCGAGAATGGAACATCGCCTAATGTTTTATTTTTGCTTTCAATAGATCATCCTGTCGGAATCCTATACATCTTCACTATACTTTTAGTATGTGCAAATAAAGGTAGACGCAAAGTAGAACAATGCAAAGAGAAGTTCTGGAATGGTTAGATCCTGCGTAAGGATCTCATCCGTCGGTCTATGCTTCCAATTTGTCATCGTATTCTTCGTATTCAACGTTACACACGGTTGATTTGGCCAAATTGTTTGATTTAGCAATTTTCAAAACACAGCACGCCGGATCCATCGCAACTTGGCCAAATTTGAATGTATTGTAACAGAACTTTTATATCCGACAGCGGAGATAAACTGTTCTTGTAATCTGCTTTCATTTTAGAACGAATTTCTGCCATTAGAATCCTTCACCGTTCCCGGTTTGAAACGCCACTGACTTAAATGCCGATTTTTTAATGTACAAGAGTATGGGAATTCAACTAATCTAATAACGTTTACAAATGTTCCTTCGAAGCTCTTTTCTTTCAATATATTTCTAATTTAATGCGACACACAAAGTCCTTGTGATTGTCTGCAAAGACTAAGGCTCCGAGATTGGCCTCCAAATACTCTAAGCTATGGATCAAAGTAAATATGCATGAAAGAACCTTTTGTGTTTGGGTGCAGTTTTCATTACGTAGCTTACGCTTTTCAAGAGATGGATCCACCATACAGAAATAGTCATCAGCAACTGACACAATCTGGATTGACTATGAATGAATTTTAGCTGCCATGCAAAACCCGAGCGTTAGCTAGATACGAATTGAGTTTCTTTTTTTACGTCAAGGAATGCAGCCGTGACTCGGTGCGCTAGGAAAAGGGAGTAAAGTTGCACAAGAAATGTTAAATTTGCCGTGCTTCCTAAACCAAAGCCAGTGTCGAGTGAAAGCAACCCCAAAGCGAGGAAACATTGAAAAGGTTCAAACTTTTCTTTCCTGTTGTGCGTTTTTCGTCTCTGGCTTGTAGAATGCTTTGTGAACGACGAAACTAAGGCAGCAAGAAAAACCGACATCCGAAACCTCGCCCCAGAGCTGGGGTTTCACCGTGCGCGTCCCGAGATTTGCGAGAAAGTTTCTGCGACAGCAGAGATTGCAATGTAATGCGAGACATGCGGGATTTTCCTGTACAATGGAGCTTTAAAGCTTTTTCCTTTATTTTTGTACGGTACGTGCGCTGCGTTTCGGTGGAAGTTGAGATCAAAAACAATTCTTTAGCTTTTTCCGACCCAACCGGCGTAACTGAAGAAGGCCGCGTGGGAAATACACAACAAACGGCGAAGAACAATCGATTGAAGGACGGGCCCGGAAGATGGAACCAGGAGCCGCCCCAATCGCGTGGATGACGTTAAACTGCCACATTTCCTGTGAATGATCGTATGATCCGACAAGTTATTTGTAGAGTGTGGCTGCAACATTCTAAATTTACAAATTACTTTCCCAAGTAGTGTGGCCGAATGGCACTAATCCTGAAAATGTCTTTTTGTGGAACTAATGTTAGTTGTAATCGAAATTACTACAGCCAACTATGGCGGAGCAATGGCAGATGCGTGGGTTTCTTTTTGATGCGCCTCGAGGGTGCCTCTTGGGTTCGGACTTTTCGGACAACATTGTAGGGTGTCCACACACGCACACACGTACACACAGTATTTGTGTTGGTGGATCTTTGGTTCTGGCAGGTGGGTTGCGTGGTTGTGCCCTCTGAGACCTCGTTGTTCGCCCATTCGCTCATCAGTTGGCTGATGAAAACAAAACAAACCGAAGTCGTAACGACGATGTACCCTTTTGTGGACTGTGCTACCGTGGAAGGGTTTCTTGAAACGATTGCCCTTATCCCTAGCGCCGTTCGCTACCGGTCGTCGTAATGTGGGCCGCAAACAGCACAACGACACGAACCACAGACACTTGACATCCAAGACATCAAGATGAAGCACACAGAAAAGGCCAGCGGCACGCAAAAAACAGATTGTTTCGCCAAACTTTAGCTACAACGTTTCTCATTGTAGCAAAGAAAGCGTTCCACTTTTTTGTATCTAATGCCCCGACAACCGAGCATGTTTGCCAAGTTAAAGGATTTAGGAGTGGAATCGTTTTTTCTGCGGTTTGCACGAGATGCGTGCAAAGCACAGCGTGCAGGACATACTAGGTCTATACGTTGAGAAGTGAACTGTTTTTAACACACAAAAAATGTTTATAAAATTTTTATGCGAATTTCTTTGTTATTCAAAGTATCTGCCATCGCTAGCTATACATTTCTCCCATCTCTCTGCTAAATCATAGATTCACAGACGAAAGAATTCTTCGTCTTTTTAAGTAAACTAATTAGTCGCCCCATTCCGACTTCCTCGTCGAAAAACGAAGGGCAGCTCAGCGAATACGTGTCCCATCGACGAAAGAGAATGATATTCGGAAAGAGGCATGTCTGGTGAATAACGCGGGGAGGAATAGCAGCTCCCATCCAAGTGATTTGATAGTATTCTGAAACAGTTTTGCCTTTTTATGCGCCTGGTGCTTGATTCCACGGCCTACTAGGCGCCTCCATTGTTGATAACAAATTGGCTTTTTGGTTGTTTTTCGACCAATGCATGGTTCAAATAGGGCATTTGTTATAAGTAGTGATCGGAATTAACGTTTGCATCATGTTTTAGGAGCTTATGAAACACCACACCTTTCTGTTCCACCAGAAAGTTCGTTTTTTGAAGTCCGTCAAGGCTTTTTTTGTAAAGTCAAAATCGCCATTTTGAAATTTTTTAAAGCACTCAAAGCACTGTGATCTTCCAAACACAAGTCTCGACAAGCATTTGGTGCGATTCCGAAGCAGTTTTCTTCAACAGGGGCAGAAAAATAATAATTCCCGCAAAACGTCATTTTCAGGCACAAAAGTTGACATGGGCCAACTCTTTTAAAGATGGGTTGCAAACCGAAATAATTTATTAGTCAACCTGAAATCATGTACCGGATATCAACACAAAGTAATGATGCATGAACAGCAAAACTGGGAAGTCCCAATCGGCAGGTACAGCCATCTTTTTAACAGTTCACATCTCAACGTATAGACCTAGTATGCTGCTGCCGTCACAGGAAGGAGCACTTCGGGGGACACTTATTGTTATTGTTGCTATTTGTTTGTGTTCTATGATACAATTTTCCCCTCGGCTAGGCGGAGACGTGCCACACACGAGGACGTTTATGATTTGAAGTTTTCCCATTCTTACATCATTAGGTTTTTTAGGAAGCGCCGCGTGCAGAACTGGCGCCACTGTACTGGGCGCCAGGGATGCGCCACGAGTCGGCGCAAACTTTTGTCATAATTTAGGAATGATTCATAAATATGAATCACTTTTCTTATGCCTTGTGAGACCGCTGGATGTTATTATGGCGGCAATCTAGTTTCTGGTGAATCACATGACATATGCTTTAGTCTTATTACGTAACGTTTGCAGGGTAGGAAAGTGTGCGGTTAATGTGTTAGGACAATGGGTAGTACAACTAAAGTCTGAAAATTGCCTTCAGGTTTCTTTTCTTTCTTTTATTTTCAAATTTCTCCTATCTATCTGCCAAATCGTGGATACGCAGATGAAAGAATTCTTCGTCTTTTTCAGTAAACTAATTAGTCATTCAATTTCGAACTCCTCATAGGAAACGAAGTGCTGCTCAGCCAATACGTGTCCCATCGATAAAAATGAATGATATTCGGAAGGGGCCAAGTCTGCTAAATAAAGCGCGGGGTGGGGTACGACCTGAGGAATTTTGGTCGTTTTTCGATCAATGCATGGTTCAAATTGATCATTTGTTGTAAGTAACGATCTAAACTAAGGTTTTCATCAGATTTTAGGAGTTTGTGATGCATCACCACTTTTTGATGCCATCAGAAAGTCCTTTTTTGGGGTCCTCCTGCGCTATTTTTTTGTTAATAATAATTAATTTAATTTTTAAATCACTTAAAGCACTGCGATATTCCAAAAACAAGTCCCGACAAGCATTTGGTGCGATTCTGAAGCAGTTTACTTCAAGAGGTAGCAGAAAATTAATAATCCCTGCAAAACGTCATTTTCAGGTACAAAAGTTGACATGGTCTATCCCTTTCAAAGATTGGTTGCTAACTAAATTTGTGTTTTTTTCGACCTGAATTCATTTACCTGATGTCAAAAAAAAGGTAATTTTGTCAAAAAAGCAATACCAAATAGTCCAAGTCGAAAGGTAGAGCCTTCTTTTTAACAGTCCGATTCTCAAGTTCTAGACCTGTATACTCGGTCCTTAGGTTCCATTTTAGAGTTTTGGGAGATTTTGATCTGGTAAACATAATAATCATATCATAACATAAATAAAATTACCAACCATTGTTTTTGGAAGGTTAGATTGGGTGTTACACATATGCAGGAAACGTTTCTCAAGTAATGTATCTTTGGGTTCAAATCAATTGATACTCTCTGTTAACTAAACTACTATGAATAGAATCGCAATGCTCGATTTCTGTTTCAAAATCCAAACAATGTTCAACCAAACGAGTAAATAAACAAAACACAGTACCCAATCGTGAATGTTGATTGAAGAGAACAGTTTCAATCACCTCGGCGAACTCTTCAGCATCAATTGTTCAAGGTTCAAGTGTTGTTGATACACTACAATGAATTGTGTTCAGCCGCAGGCGAGATGTTGAAGATAAAAAACAAAGCAATTGAAAAATGTCGCTGTTTAGAAAATTTATGTGTTTTGCATAACGGCGCTCTTTTGGTGCAGTTGCAACGCGTGGTAAGTGGACGTGGGCGTCTGAATGACGTGCGGAGGCTTCGTTCCATCGGCCGCCAGTCGATGGAATCAATCGAACGCTTGCGTGGGGATTTCATCATCGGCATCGGCTGCCATCGAAATTTACTACTGTTGGGCACGTGTTGTGGAGCTACAAATTTATAACAAGATCTTCGTCTGATGCTACTGTGGTTCGACTCGGCATTCGCTCAATCAATCTATCACCTCAACCGAAGAACCGAGCACATTAGCTGCTGCTGCTGCTGCTGGTGGGGTGTGTTGGCCTCCGTTTCAACAAACGACCACACGTGGTCGATCCATTTACCACTTCACGCTGACAAATTGGTGACAGAAAAATTCCTTTTCCTAATTCTGCTTATTGCCGGCCGTTGAAGATGCCGGCGCACGTTGTGCCACTGTTATAAATTACCAAAGTAAGCACAAATTACTCATGTAAATTAAACGTTCCGGTGACACCCGGGCCGAGACTCTTGACGGCCCGTGGACGGCCAATCTGCCGAAGCCAACCGCAGTGCCGAAAGCTGAGCCGCACACCGGAAACCGGAATCGGCACTCACTTAGTGTAATGTTATTGTGTGATAATTATCCTCTCAACACGTCAGGGCGCCGTGTGCGTCTGCAAACAATGGCGGGCGAGCAGAAAGTCCCGGGGCGAGCAATTGCGCCAAACGCCTTGTACGTGAAATGTGAGGAGTGCTTTCTCGACGAGCATGGGCCCTTTCTGGGCTGCATCGTCTTACGTGAGCGGATTCGCAGCATTTGGGAAGGATGCTAAAACGGTATTGAGCCGGGACCGCTTCAAGCCTGCCTGCCTGCCAGCCTGCTCGCACGTCGTTGCGGTTGCGGCTGACGCTAAATGTTATCCTGCAGCGCATCCCGGCGAGTTTGGGCTGCCGGGTGGCGTGTACGGAGGCTTCGCACATTAAGGCCTTTGACACGTCTACGGTTTCATTAGAAGACGCCATCTCAATTTACTGCAATAATTTGCGTACTACTGCCGCCCGAAACGGTCGAGTGGCTTCATCCCGGAGCGTGTTTCTACCGTCGGGCGGCTTCCGTTGGGTTGGCCCCACTAGGCCCAGCGGTTGAATTCCCGCTGCCCACGCACGTTTGGTCTGATGCATCGTTATTACTATTACTTTTACGCTCGCTCTGCTGACGTGTCCGTTATCCCGGCCGACGAGAACCATTACGAAGTGCTGGCGGTGAATAATAGAAGCGTGCGTCTGTCGGCCTCGATGTCTTCCGGCAGCGGAACGTCTTGGTTGAATGATGTGGCCACGTGGCTGATAGCTCGCAGCTCGAGGGTCCATGGTTTGGTCTCGGGCGGTTCACTCGAGTGCGAAGAAGCTCCCGACCGTTGACGGCAACGGGCTTCAAGTAGTGGTGGCTCTCAGTGCAATCAATGGAACCGAAGGAAATATTTATTATCAACAGGATGCAGGAATGCTACCTGCCCCAGCTGCCACTGTTTCAAGTGGCTGTGATTTATTCGAAACAATATACGTCAGCAGCAGTTGTGCGTGAGTGCATTCGCTTGGTTCGCAGTGTGTCGTCCCTCTTACAGGTTGTTGAATTCTGTATTAATGTGATTTAATTGGAGACGCTCAACGTTGGGCTTAAATATTGGAAATTGTTGATGAAAGTATCACAAAAATGTGATCATTACAGAACATCAGTGAACCACTTCTGTTCAAGGGGACAATAACCAGTTCGGACCTGCTCCCAGCTAACGAGCTTTTATTATCACTACAAGTTTCCAGCAAACGAAGCAATTTGGCTCGTTCCGTACGCATACGTTCGTAGTTGCAGAAACCGTACGCACAGTTATCGATCGCTGTCCGTTGTTAATTAAACAATGTATCATGTGTTGCACCATTTCAACATGTCCTTGGAGTATGCGTACGTACGGTGCCGTTACGTTGTTTGTGCTCCGGTATGTAGTAATCGGGGGCCTACGAATATGATTTTATCGATACATGCACACGAATCTGTTCCATACCGGGGCCCGGTACACCGAAGGAGCGTGTTTCTCACCTTTTCCCCTTTTGCAATTGAATGTTTGCGACAATGGGGCGACCGAAGGTGTTATTTGGCGTAATTTAAGCACCTGAGTACGCGACATAGCCCACCGAGCTCTGGGGTTGCAATAAGGAAGCGGTGATACCGGAAGCGTTAACCACTTTCGAGAGCCAAATCCAAGTTTGAGAAGTTTCAAGAAGAAGCCAAGTTTCCTGTTTCAATTATTTCGTTTTTTTCGCATCCCTGCTGACCATCGTGCACGGAGCCTTGAAGCCACTTATAAATTACTTCCGTTCCAGGTGGAAACACGAGAATTTAAGTTTTCCGAACTATAGAAAGGATAATCTCTTCCGCTTAGTCTTAGGATGGTGCTCGTTTGTTTAAGTTTCACATTACGATCTCCATGCCTTAAACCGTGGAACGGAACGGTGCATTGTGCACCGTCGGAAACAGTGATGCGGGTACGAAACGAAGTTTAATGTAATTTGAACTTTCTTTATGAGTTGACGCAAATTTTTTAATTTGTCTACGTTTTTCGAATATTACTTTAATTAATTGTGGAAGTTCCGAAATTGTTGATTACTTCAAGAAAACAACTTGTGATGTGATCATGATTCTTCCATCCACAATGCTGAATAACGAAGTTACGTTGCCGGATGACGGGCCAAAATGTGGCTTCTACAAACTTCACTAATGAAGAACCGTGTGTGACTACGGTTTGAGAAAACATCGATTTCGATCACTTGACACACATCGTAAGCAGCGCCATAAAACAGTTCAACCGTTTGTCACAGATCGATTTGTATCGCTTAAATGTGTAAGCCTAGGGTTTACCCAACTTTACCCATCGCACATAAGATAAAGAATGAGTCATGTTGGGCCAACGGTGAAGACGAAACATTGAGCGGCGCTCCGGCAGTTCGTCCCGCATAGGAACACTTTGGTAACTTTAAGCCAGCAAACATGACGGCGGACTGATTGCACGCCACGCGCCATGATTTATATCGCGAGATGGTTGTTTTCGATTTCGGAAATCGCATTAGAACGGGGTGTCTCTTCAAGGAAGCACCCGTGAACGGCGCAAGATGGCGCACAAATACGAATACGGTGTTCGCGTAATTTTATTCGCTCATTTGAAGTACACCACTGAAGCTCATCCGCCGTCACGCTCATCTTTGCATCTGTACCATAAATATTTAACTAATGTATGCCGTTCGTACGGAATCGTTCAACCCCGGTGCCATTACTGCCGCGGCGATGTCCACCGAGTAGGCTGGAATTCATTGAGTGAATTTAAATTAACCTGCAGCCGGCGGCGTCACTTTCACGTGCGTACATCACAGCCGTATCCTTCACGTGATGGCATACATTATTTACGGGGCTTAAGCATATTTCGGTTTGGTTTCGCTGGTGCCCCGGCGGTGGTTCGCTGGTTCATCATTTTGGGATTTCACATTCGGCGAACTGTGGCGACGGAGCGTATCCGGTTCCGTTTGCTTTTGGTGGCGCTTAGAGGCTGACACTCGGGTTTTCGGGGAAGGGCTTCCATAAAATAGACCACATTCCCATGCAACCCGGGCCGGGCATAACGAGACGCCGGCATCTGGTTTCGTCGGGCAGGAGCTGGTTTTTTTATCGCGACAACTCATCGTCACTCACGACAAACGTTGGCCTTTGTTTGCGTTGGCGGAATGCAAATTTAAATTGTCAAAAAGATGGGCCCGGTCCGCCGAGGGTTTATGCCACCCGTTGCAGCTGCTCACGGTACCGACGGTGGTGGTAGCATAACAGTGACAGTGTACGGAAGCAAGAAGCCGTCCTTTTTTATGCTGTTGCACAAACGATACTATGTCTCCGGATGGTGACAGCCGGCGATGATATTTGGCGACCCGGTGGCCCACACGAATGCGGCTCAGTACGCGGACCGCTAGTAATAATCGTTGACTGCGAAAGTGAGGTGTTTTTAGAGCGAGTTTCAGCGGCCAGTTACGAGGTACGGTGCTTGTTTTTCGGCAAATCTTTTCGGTTAGGCAAAAATCATCACCTCAGCGCAGCCGGCGAAGCACGGGACTCGAGCCACATCGTTATTGTGGCCACACCGTGAGCATCAGATAGTAGCCATGGAACTTGAAACAGCCCATGAAACTGAATCGAGTGAGCTTATGACAGTACTAGGTTGTTCATTATATTTGGAGCCTCGATAACAGAGGGCTACGATACGATAACTGCTACGAGTCTAATTTTTTTTGTCATATTGGTACACTATTCAAATGAACGTATCGAAAGTTTCATTTCAATCGGTCACTTACTTTTTTTTTACAAGCCTTTTAGTATCGACAGTATTTTTGACACGTCACAGTATACTTTACAACTGCTATGACGTCATCATTTGATGAAAAACGCTTTCTGCGCCGGATTTTTTTAGGTTTGAAAACAGATGAAAGTCACTGGGGGCCAAATCTGATTAATAGTGTGGATATTCCAACAATTTGAACTTTAATTTATGGATTTTCGCCATTTAAAAATGCTCTTGTGACCTGGTGCATTGTTCCATTTTTAGTGAATGCGGCGACCATTTCGCAAACAGGGTTAAGGAACCCAAAACTTCAGTCAAAATATTGGTTATACTGCTCAATGAGATGACTAGATATTGTCCTTAATTTCTATCAGTGATTCGACGATTTTCCAGTATGATATCCTGTATTGTTTTACGATTTCCGATGTTGTGTCTGTTTTTTGACGTTTTTGACATGGATCGACTTAAAGGCTACTACGACCATGTTTAAGCTCAGAATCCCCTCTTTGAACCACCTAATTGAAGGCAAAGAATCCTTATACACTTTTAACATTCGTTCATAAATCTCCTTTGCGTTTAAACCTTTCAAAAATAAAAATTAAATCACTGCACGATACTTAATTTTTTTCATTGAAAAAATACTGTGACATGTCGATACTAAATGGCTCGTAAAAGAAAAAGTAAGTAACCGCTTGAAATGAAACTTCGCATACATTCGTTTGAAGAGTGTACCAATATCACAAAAAAAAAATCAGGCTCGTAGCACCGCTCCTTGATATCGAGGCTCCGAATATAATGAACAACCTAGTAAAGCCCGTCCAAAAAATGGTTTGGTTTGGGTGTTTGAGCTGCATTCTATAGTGGGGTGCGCTGATGGGAAAAAAATGCAGCTTTTCACGCTTTACTTATTTTGTTTGACCAGGTTAACACAGAACACTAGTGAAGCAGTCGGCTGAAGCCGGCATGTAGGCAAGTGCTCGAAATCGGCATCGAAGCGATTTATGTTATTGGTTCTAAATTTATCGCAACATGGGCTAAGGAAACGCTAAGGAACTGCTTTCTCGGCCATTTTCACTTGCATCGTACGATAAGGCTTCGTGCAGGTACCACTTTTACGGCACAACGTGCCGAACATTAACGCGGCCGGCACTAAAATGGCCAATAGCCAGCGGGAGGCAATCAATGTTATGCTTGCCGGTATGCAACACATGTTTTCGGTTTACTGCTTGCTACGGTGCGCACCGACCAGCATGCGTTATGCATCAAACACATCCTCGGTCTCACAGTCGTAGAACGTGGCTTTAGCTGGCCGAAAAAAAAAATCCGTTAGAACATTTTCTTCAGCCGCCGCCGACGACCCGTAGGTAATGCGACGGTGCAGTGCGCCGCGCCAAGATCCGCCATAATTATCATCCTCAAATGGGAGCGCAAATGGAAAAGTAATGGTTATTTTGCTATCGTTAAAGCGTTTATGAGCATTATAAAGATTAAAGGCGGAACATAATTGAATGTGTCTGGGTGTGTGAGGCCAAAGTTGGTACGGCGTATTCCAGGGTGGTTCGAAAAAGCGGCACGCGTAGCTCGTTGCATTCCGCAGCGCGCATGGCGGTCGTTTGTCGGACTTAAGCGTCGTTGTGGAAAATCCTAACTTACAGTTTCGGAATAAGGCTGAGCCGTTGGGAAATCGGTGGTCTTAGGTGCAGCGGACTTCCCTAGCCTACGGGTGCAAGCTTTTAAACGCCGTACATTAGCAGATAATTCCACAGTATGGTGGAGGAGCCGAACCCTTATCCGTCCTTGTGTATTGCATAAAAAACATACAAATGAGCCCATGTTTATGGTTTAAATTTCTTTCGTGAGCACCGTGGCTTGCAAAAGTAGTTTTTGTGTTTATGAATAAATTATTTTTGAATTGTAAATTGTATTGTACAGGAATTCCGTCGTTCAATTTGTATATGTTTTGTATCACTTCAAACTTAACAGTTAAAATAAAACACTTAATTGAATATTGGGTATTACAACTTAAAGGTATTATGTTTCAAATTCTTAATTCGGATAAACAAGCTTTTCGAGATCCGATTTCTTTCCGAGATTTGGAGGAACTATTCACAGGAATTAAAAACAAATGCAACATCAAACTTTGTAAACAACTTTCTTACGACATCAAAAAAATAAGGGAAGGCTCGGAGTGTTACACCAAGCAAAGCAAACAATACTTCAAACTGGTACCATTAATCTTACGACCAGTTTAGGCGATACCAGATGATTTGAATTTCCAATGAAGTTTCACTAAAGTTAAACCAAAAGGGCAATCAGCGTAGCAGAATAAATAAAACAGAACCCATAAATCCTTACATTATGATAAATCGTTTATAATGTTGGCGTTGGTGAAAATAAACCTCCGAGCTAACCGACTTTTAATTGAGTAAGTTACAAAAAGTATTGTATTTCCATATTTAATTCGCTTTGAAAAAAGTTTATGAAATACTGTGAAGGGATAAGGAATTGATGAGTTTTGGGCGTAAGTTTGAAACATAAACGAAGGCCTGCAGAGATATTTCCCGTTGGAGTAGGTAAGATGTTGATTGATAGTGAAATATTATTTTGAGATCACTTTTTACGTTTTGAGCATTCGTTGAACGATGAAAGCGTAGATGTAAAAAATATTGAGAAGAATTTGAATCTCTTAACGTTGCGAGCAAATAATGCTCGACCCTTAACCTTTTTGCAACGTATAATGAAGTGTTTTTTCTGTTGCTATTGAAATTCTGCTGCTTTTCGGGTTACCTTCCGTAGTTTTAAAGTGTGGTGTTTGAATTGAAACGTTTTACTGTGCTCACGAATCATTTAGTCATAAATGTTTGTTCAAGGACCTTCTCCAAGGACCTGCAACAGGTTCTGTTTGAGGCAAATTGAGTAGTCACAAATAAATCCAAGATGTTAATTGCTGAACGGGTCAAGCACATGGGCAGCGATTCGTCGTAGAGATTCACTCTTCCTCTTTCTAACTCTTTCTCTCTTTTTTTCTCTCTCTTTCTTTCACTGTGAACGCTCCGTTACGAAAGACGCTCCTTCTGTTTTGAAATGGTAGTAAATTGAGGGTCGGTGGAACGATTTCTGAAGCCCAAAGCAAACGATTCCTTTGCCTATTTTGTTTGTCGAGCAAATAAAAACATCTCCCTGGCGGCTGAATGGACTAAATTTTCATTTCCCATCCGGACTGCGCGCTCGTAGGAGGTAAATTTTCCATCGGTTCCCCTCGTCAAAGACAGAGCGGCCCGAAGGAGGATCGTTCGCTCAAAATTGAAAAATGAAAAATCACTATCAAAATGCTAAATCATGTTGTAAATAAATGGACCGGACGTGGCAATATTAAATGCTTTCCTTTGGCAGGACTGTTTTGATTTAATTACAGTCCTCGTCTTCGTTTGCATTTTGATGGAAACGCTAGATGATTGATGCGGCGCTTCAGTGTGATTCTGAAAATTCAGCCAATTGATGTTTTTGCATCGCGCAAAGATTGCTACGGGAGCTTACTGCAGTAACTCATTTCAGAGAAAAGATCCTTAGCATAATGGTGCTTCGGTTCATTCCTACGGCATTTGAATTTCGATGCCAAACTGGAGCGCACTCCGTCGAAGACTGAGGGCTCGTTGTTTCGTCGGTTGCAGGAGTAATTCAGGGCGCCTCTTGTTCGTAAGGGCAGAGTAATTGAAAAGATCGAATACATTTTTTCCTCTGATTTATATTCTCTTTGTGATGCACATCGCCGGGTGTGATATGCCGGCAACTGCAGGTAATTCAATCTGCATATCAATATCGGCGATGTAGTGGAAGAAGGTCTGGACGGATATATAAAATGGCAAACGGCGGGTGTCGGAAGTGTGCAAAAGAAGTATGTCTCCCCGGCTGTGAAGAGTACGTTAGATGCCTGACGGAACCATCCTTATCAAATTGCATTCGCTAGCTTGCCCCGGATGAAATTGGTCTTTTGGTGTAAGATGGCACATTTTATGGAGCCCGAAAAACTACTCGGAGGCTTCATGATTGGGTCTTCTGGTGTCTTGCATGGTTTTGCGCCTCAAATGGATTTTCCACATTCGTAGGAGGATAGCAGAATTTATCGCTGCCTCTATTTAGGTCGAACTGGTTCGCCCTACGCTCGTTCGTTCAGGCCATGTACTGGTTGGAGTGTAGGGCTCAGGGCGTTGAGATGTAAAATATGCAAATATGTCGTCTAGGCCATTCATTGCTTATGTATTGTTTTGCCTAGATTTTATCCTTGCTTGTTCGTTATGTGGTACTGACTGCAGAACGGTGACGGATTGGCTACACGAGCAGCAGTCACTATTGCTGGTTGGAAGAGATCTATTGAGTGCCGCTCAACATTGTTGGCAACATGCGACGCTTGAGATGGTGTTGTTTGGCAAATCGAAAACGGAAAATGGACCACACTTTAAAGTTGTCCGGCGATTTCACTAACAGCTTCAATGAAGCTGCAACAAATTTCTAAAGTAAGACACTTTGATAAAATTAAGCCGAAGGCCAAATAAAGAAGACATTTTTGGAAGAGTAGAAATGGTGGTATCGTGTAGATACTTCCGTTCTGCCCCGTCGGATACTGCCAATCAGGTGCTTGGCTGCGAGCGTTCCTCGTCAATCATCAGCTCGGAGCTGTTTACCTTTGGTCGGGCAGGGTCGTTAAAGTTAATGGATCCAATAACGTTGGAAAAAGTTTAATAACTGACCGGTTATCGGTAGGTTAATTATGATGGCGTGCTTGAGGTGAAGGTTGCCCAAATCCATAGCCTATGATTGGTTTCGTGTTATTTTCAACAATCTATTTTGGATTACCGGTCCGTTTGTTGAATGGAGCCAAACTAATCGAGAGATTGATTAAAGCGATCAATCATTTGGAAGGGCAGCGCTATATCAAAGTTTTAGAAGGTTTTGGAGTGAACTTTTAATCTAGTTGTTGCTTGCACTATTGAACTGAGAGCTAAGGTTTTCTAAGTTCTCCTTGAAAAGACGTTTGAAATTTGATTTAGAGCTGTTCATTTCTTCAGTTTTTAAAACAGATTTTAGACAATTTTTCAAAGCCGCTTCCAAATCGCTGCTGTTTGTGTTTCGATATTCACATTTAAGAGCTAAGTAAGTTTTTCATGTTAAATCATAACCTAGTTCCAGCAACAGCAACAAACCCATAAATGTGTGGCAAAGGACCTTCACATAGCTCTTATGCGTCCAGCATATTACTCGAAGATGTGTAACAAACTGCATTAGCACTTTAATACGCCCGTGAGAAAGGTATGGCCAATGATTATCAAAATGACAAGCAGCATCGCTGTACCGATTACGGCAAAGGCAAAACACATTCCCAAACAATAAACCATTAAACCATATGAGCAACTTTTCACTTTACGACCTTCTGACACATTTTCGGTTCTCCATTTCACGTTTTGCTCAGTCTTCTTTCCCTTATGTGATGACAACCGGGGTCATCACAAAAAAAAACGCAATCGATACCCTTGATAGCTGAGCGGAGAGTGTGTTGTTGAGCTCATGAAGAGCTTTATCTTTAACGAGCTTTTTTCCCCGTTGCTAAACGGCACTCATTGTGAAGAGTGCTGATAAACAGTACAGTTGTTACGGTCTGATGCTTGGAGAGAACGTCCACTGCTCGGCTCGGCTTCAAGCAGAAGCAAGTGCCATAAAGTTCATCGAAGCTTACGTAACCAGAATGTCTGCAAAGATGCTGATATTTTGGAACATTATTTTAATGGTTCAGCTTTAACCGCTGCTGTGAGTTTGTAGCAGTACGTAAGTTTGTTTGAAATATTTTCATTTCGAGACCAAGATTTAATTCCGTATTTTGGAGTTTAACACTTACAAATCTGTCTGGTAACTCCGCTGATACACGAACGCAGGACGCAACGAAATTATTATGATGAATACGCCTATGATTAATTGGGGGATAAAATTTAAATTGCCCACTCAGCCGCAGTCCTTCGCATCATTTTGAAAGTGATTACATTACACGAGGAAATTATGAACCCATAATTTGCTATCTCGTAGCTTTTATCGGCAGCCCGGAAGATGAACACCATCTACAATGAAGTACATGTAATCGGTCACGATCTGGGTTATTTTATTTTCAGACCCTTCGCTGTATAAAACTCAATTCCTAGCACGAGGCTCTTCTCGGTCGCAAAATAAATTGAGCAGCTCTCAACGGAGTAAGTTCCAGCCGTCTACGCCTTCGGGAAGCAATACTTGTCTCGGCCAAGTGCACTTTGTAAGGAAGCAGAAAATAGAAACGGAGGCTTAAAAATGCTTCACTAAGAGCAAACCTTTATCTAGTGTTTCTCGGTACCGCGATTGACCATGGTTGAGCGTTGGCGAGTTTGCTTCCGTTGACTCTCGACTTTGGTTCGGAAATTCGAACAGTGAGATCCTTTGGTGGTTACATAACTTAAAACCAAGGAACATAATCACGTTTTCCGATGTTCCGAAACAACTTCCGACAGATATGGTGGAATCGAATGCGACAGTCTAGCTATGACGAATATCATGTTGTGCTCGAAAGTAATTTAACTAGATTACCCATTTTAAGAATTTTACTTGTGTTAAATATAGGCTTTGAGTGATTGCTAACACCGGTGTATTTTATAAGAGGCAATTTTGAAATGAAATTACCTTCAATAAAGACTTTGCCAAGTGCGCGCTTAATTAAATCCTTGTTGATAAACTTTCTGGACGCCCTTTTATTGGAGAATAAAAAAGGTCTTATCTTTATCTGCCATTTTGTGTTATTTTATTTTTTTTTGTAAATTTGCTGCGAAGTTACAGGACAAAAAAATGCGAAATGAACAGAAACGGAACGATCATCATTCGTGGAACATTTGCACAACGTGGCACTAGTTTTACAACTCTGCGTTTTAGACTGAGTACGAAAGAGAAATGGTTTTTAATTAGTGGTCTTTATGTCTATTGAAACTAACCTAGAGAGGAAACAACATACGAACCGCTTAGCGTTGCAAATAATTAAGAGAGTGTCTATGAAATTCGTTTTAGATATGGTTAGTTTTATTATCATTGTGCTTTTTCCGGCATTGACTTCAGGTAAGTGAAAATAATTAAGAGAACGAAAATATAACAAGATATACGAATTATATGACCGCGAAGAGGGCAAGGAAAGGAACTGAAGGTGACGATTGGAAATTACAAGAAAAAGCTGTTAGCTGTTTCTTGGGTTTGTGTGTGTGTGTGTGTGTAAAATAATTGTTCACATTTTCAAGAAAACGTAGTTTCAACACAGCAAATAACTGGGATGAAAGACCAACCAACGGTGGTTCATACACACAGTTTGAAATAATAACGGCGCACCTTCGCCGCTTGTCAAAATCCGATTAGTGATCGCTTTAATGAAGCATTAGCTTCATAAACTGCTCCCGGCAGCAAAGCGTCTCAGTTGGATCTAATTGACATTTCAATTATACCGAGAATCCTGTGAGCCCTTGGGGCGTTACCGGTCATAACCGTCCTGATGTTGGTATTTAAGTTTAAAGCTGTAAGCCAATTGCTGTTGGACGAGCGCTAGGATGAAACGAAGGACACCAGAGTCTTCGTCCGAGAAGGACTTTATAGCTTTACAGTCAGTTTTCATAAGGAAGTTCCAATGCAAAAACTATATAAATAGTTTATGACATTACAGTACAGTATGTAATTTGGTTCGATCGTGAAGCGTCAATGTCGTGATATGATGTGAAATAAGTTTATATTATTGGTTTAACTGCACTTGACGCCCAACGGGCCTATGTTATGCATTCGGCCGAACGAATGGTCTCGAACGTATTTGTATTGTGCAAATGAACATGGAATTTGCGTGCCATTTCGCTTCGAAGCGAAAAACTTTACGACGTTTCCCGCGTGCCGACATTGGTTGTGCAAATTTATTCGCAGCTGGTCGGGGCCGGCCGTAGCCATTTGTGGAACCTCCATCGTCAATATTAGGCCGTGCGCATATTTATGACCTCCTCCTGCGTTCGCCGTTCCCGGGTGGGTGCTTGGTGCACGGTGAGCGCGCCCGGTTCACACACCGCAGGGAAACATTCCGTTAGCTGCCATTTCATAATTAAGAAATTATGCGAACCCCAGGCGCAGGACCCCACACATGAGCTATGTATGGGACGTGCGGGTAAAAAAGCAAGCGAAAAGAAACAAAGAGGTTGCATTGGTACGATGGACCCTGACTAGTCTGCGGGGCGCGGGCCTGGAATGCGACGAATAAAACCGGAGGGCGCCGCCGAGGTACATCTAACACACGAAATGAATCACGATTGCACGAGAGTCAAACGACCACTTTGTGCGTAGGGCGACACCAAAGTTGGGTGTAGCTCAGTGTTCTTCGCTCGTAAACTGCGGTTTGTCGGGGATCATAATTTGAAGCGACGCTGGTAGTGATCCGGCAAGCGGTGGCCGGCAGTGGGCCAACAAATTGAATGCCATGTTGGGGTCTCTGTGTAGGCAAAAAGAGAAAAAATTAATCCCCTGATGACGCTGGCCTACACCAGGGGATATTCTTTTGCCTAAAAGTTTATCCACCCTTAGGCCGGCTGTGGAGCACTGAAGGAAAGCGACCCTAATTATTTTTGATAACTCATTCTCCTGTTTATTACGAAACTGGTTACGAGTACATTACAACGTTGTGACCTTCACGGGCTTAGGGAAACTTCCGTTAGGTCTGGTGCGTTAGGTTAAGGCTTTATTTTGCGTAGCTTGAGTGAAGCCGAAAGTCACGTGGTTGTTTGATTGTTGCAATCCTTATATGTCTGATTTCTGACAAGAATGTGATTTAAGTGAAAAGTTGACCATGGTCAAAGCTCACGTTCGAATCTCGCTTTTGGACAGAAATTAAATTTTTCATTGTGGCACGAAGCCACATTGGATCAGTGTGACAAAGCGATTGGAGGTTTCGAAAAATAATATCTTGCGTTTCGTTACATTAATAATATTACTTTACCAAAGTTCTTCCGATGCATCCACACAAGTTAGCCATCTGTTTTGTACATTGCTCAAGTGCAACGCTCTCACCGTGCCAAACGGAAATGATGCTTCAACGGTATATACGCCTCCACTGGTCGGAACTTTGCTGAATGTCGATAAGTTAAAACGAATGCAGGCTCTTGAGAGACGATTGTTCATCGCATGGTTCATGTCACAGGTCAGCTGCTGCTGGGCAGGAAGCACTTTGCGTAGCACAAGTCACGCGGTGAAGCACAGCATTACATAGTACACAGTGGGAGGCGAATAAAATGCGGAACATTATGTAGTGGCAGATACTGCCGGCGTTATTGCGAAGTCTAGCTGCTGAATAATTTATGTTCGGTCTAGAGTACGGCCGCGGGCCGCATAACTGGGCGGAAGCTTCGAATCGGAACAACGGTACAGCATCGCGGGGTTCCACGGGCGTCATTTGGCCGACTGGGCGAAGTTTATTAGGAGGCGGATTTCGGTGGGAAAATGTCACCCGAAACGATCGACAACTTGATTGTTTGGCTGGCAAATAGACGCAGGGTCTCGATAGGTCGTGCTGTCAAATGAAGCTCGCTTGGATTCCTGTTTCGTCCCGGCAATGGCCTTTCTACGGAGATTGTCACGATTATCGTTGGCCTGTGACTGTAACGGCGCGTCGCTGTAACAGACTGAAAATAGACTTTATAGATTTCCAGCCAAACCCCGGAAAAAGCAGAGATTTAAACTGATGGTTATCCAAATAGTGATATCAACATTTGCCACTCTTCCTTGATGATTATGGTGATTCAAAGTCATTTGGGTACGTAGGTTTTTTTTGCGCTTGCTTACGGCGATTACTCCAACTTTATTTGGGACGGTTTGTGTTTTTTTTTATGTAAATGATCAGTTTACGATTTTTACCCCCAACTCGTACTCGATCCACCGCGGGTCATCGATTTAGTGGAAGTTCCGCTAAAGTTTTGCCTTTTAGAACTACTATCAGTAACGATCGATTAATTTTTACGGTCCGCTCCCGCCAAGAGCTGCTACATTCTGTCCCGCCAAGGTCCCGCCAAGAGCTGCTACATTCTGTGCAAAGTAAATAAAACACACATACACATGCAAATTTGGTGTCCTGCCTTTTTGATGTAGACCGATTTTAAGCAATTACCCACAGCATTCAGAATGTGGGATGAAAAATGGAATGGCTTGATGTGCTAACGAGTTTCCAGCCATCAAGCACAGTCGTGCGTGCGACTCGCATCACCAGGGCTCGCAATTGAGAACAGCTTCAAAGTTGAGCAAATGTACGGGTTATTTGAGGTGAACGTTTTGTACAATAATGCGCTACATAATAACTCTAGCTATGTTGTTCTGGTGAAAAAGAAAAGCCAGAAAAGGATTCCATTTACATGATTTTAAGGTTTGCTGTAGTACTTTGGATAAATTTAAAAGCACTTGCAAAACAAAAAGAAAAATTCATGGATCAGTTCTGATGACATGATGCAAATTAATATCGAGGAATTGTATGTATGACATTAAACAAATTAACGGTCTCTCGATAAGATGTTGTCGTTGCCTTCTGCCGTTGGTATTCTTTCTCTCTATTCCACATTCTTGGTTCTTAAAATCACAATGCAAAATGTGTTTCCGTTTTTCTTCTAACTATGATAGAAAACTAAAACAGTTCTACTATTAAATTAGATTACAGTTTTTCAGCGTTAACAGGTCGTTCTCAAAAGGCGACACGTATAGTAATCAGTATGTTATCGTCGCTAAAATCAGAACCATCGATTTAATAAATCTAAATAAAAGTCGATTTTATGATCGATGTTTTCCGAGCAAAAATGGTGCGAAGCGATCGGTGGGCCATTTGCTGTGCTTTATTTTTTTACGATTACCGTACTTACCGTGAAATGCCTTCTATAGTCGCCATTTTTCATTCCCTTATCGCTCGTTAAACAACTGTGGTGCGCCGGAGCTTTTCTGTCATTGGCCAATTTTACTATCTTTCGCGCCACACGGACTATCCTGCTTTGGCACGCTGCTAGTCGGGTTTTACGTTTATGTCTTAACCTAGGGTTACTTGTTTTTGTTGGGTCGCTTCACGGTCGCCGTGATTTCCATCCGATATTGTTTGTCCTTATGACATTTCTTCTTTAGCAATCGAAACAACGTCCAATATCTTTTATGCTTGTGTGATCATAGTTTAAAATGATAAGCAATAAGTTTTCCAGCAAAGGATCTAAGGAAAATGGCTGTTTATCGTTTGGTGTTTCAAATTACTAGCTTGACGTGCACCGAATCGTCTTTATGTAAACAACGGAAAATGAAAAACCATTCATTTTATGCTGGGTGTTATCTAGTTTTATTTTCTCTACATTGGTTTCGTTTCACAATTTTTCATAAGGCTTACCACAAATAAAACATAATCGTTGAGCTGCGTTTCGATTGCTCATTGTGAACCGAGCGAGCTCTCAACAGCAATCAGTTGCTATCCCTTGTGCCTTGCCTTCATATTCACTTAGCCTCGTAACGAGCCAACGGGGAATATCATTGACCAGGGGCTATTAATTTTGCAAGCTACTCGAGGGACCCAACACGCGGGCGGAAGTGAATCAAGCACTAGCAGACATCAGTTAATGATTGTTTGCTCCTACTTACATGTTTGCCATAAAAATGGGAGTTCATAAATCTGGTGGGTCGCTATCGCGATGTGGAGTAGTGCAAACAATTGGTTTTCGTGCAAACAAATTCTCAATATTCCGGTTTACGTGCGTAATTTATAACTTAATTTTGCTTCCCAGCTTGCCAACTGAGTGTAAGTAACGAATGCCTTTCGGTTGTGTAGTGCCGAGACGCTCTGCTGGATATTTCCAATAAGCTTCTTAGGGGCTTACTGTTTTACTTCGTCATCACTCGACAGTTGTGTACATAATGAGTTTCGGATGAGGCGTAAGGAGTAAGTGACCGGTTTCCAATTGACCTAAACCTGATTATGTAGAACGATTCTCGGAGAAAGAAAGCTTTTCTTGAGCCATCATTGAGTGCTATCTTTTATTGAAGCCCAATTAGTGTGTCCCAAACAACTGGTGCTTTAATTATGCAAAAGGCGTTTTGTGATAAGAATAGAAAAATCATTCTGGATCAGTCGACAGTCCATCAGAATTGCCACGTTGGCAGGCACTGTTTGAGACGACAACCATGCGTCTCCATTCTTGCCGTAAGGTCACAATGTCAAGGTTTGATCAGAATTATACCAAAGAGAGATTTTGGAGCATCGGAAATGCGAAAATATCTAGTTGACAAGGAAAGGTTCGTTCTATTTTATTGACATTTGCTTCAAATCATTGCACCACCATGCGCCTCCATCACGGCATCCTTGTTTATTTATCACTATGCAATACACATACTAAAAGTTGGTATCAATTTCTAATTAAATCTGTATTGGTTTTTTCATGTCAATGGGATTTAATATAGTTCTAATATACCGCAAAAGGAGAGGACAAAGTCGGCTCCTTTGCATATTTTGCGAATACAAACAGGCCCAGATGTTGGAATATCGGAAAAAGCAGAAATTTAATCTAGGAAACAAATTCTCGCCCAGCCATCTGGCTCGGATTGGCTGGTCCGCTTATGGGTTCCATAACTACGACCTATTTTTTCATGACTACGGCGTAAGCCATCTATCCGGCATTTGTAAGTTTCCGTTCATTTTTCTTCTGGTTCGTTATGTCCTCCTTCCAGCGAGATATGATTAAAGATTTCTGCTCCATAGTTCTTAGTTTGGCTTACCATCCTCTTCTTTTTGTACTGCCTGCTTCGTTTTTCTTATATATTTTTTACATCTCTCTCTCTCTCTGTCTCTCTTTAAACTTTACGTGGTTTTCCTTGCAGTCACCGGTCGTGACTGTAACTTCAATTTTTCATCGAAACCATTGAAAGTCATTAACTAAGAGGCACGATCTCAAGATTCAACTATCGTCCACGAGGTCTTTTTAAAAAAAAAATTAATCAAGATAATGATAAAAAGAGGCCACACGCTAACACGCTCTCGGCCATCCTCTTCACAACGATAATGTGTGTTCCCGTTTGCCACAGCTTCGAATTTTCCGCTCAAATGGCCGTAGAATAGACTTAGGTACAACGATCTATCCGTGTAGAAGTGTGATTACATTTTCTAGCATTTACCGCCCAAGTTCAAATTCTCTTTTCATCGTTTCCATCAGATGAACTCTTGACGAAATTATGGTTCCAGCCTATGCGTTAGTATGAAAAAAACATCGTTAGCTGCATACTTTAGTAATGTTTTTGCAATAAAGTGTCCTCA
Organism: Anopheles cruzii; assembly: GCF_943734635.1. NCBI lineage: Eukaryota > Metazoa > Arthropoda > Insecta > Diptera > Culicidae > Anopheles > Anopheles cruzii. The sequence goes on from NC_069145.1 coordinate 23,661,420, forward strand.
TTTTTGTTGAGGTAAATGTTTAAATGTAATGTTAAAGAATATGTTAAGCATAAAGTTAATAAATACGGCTCAGTCCGTTCTTTAAGAGGGGAAAAATGTTTAAATCTATTGAATTCTTAAAAAATTGGGAAATTTATAATGAATGGCACCAATGTCCCTCATGAAGTAACTTTATATATGGTTTGTTATGATTTATTATGATTTAATCTGATCGCAACCACATCCTTTTGCAAATGCTCGTATACGACAATTTGGCATTCAATAAAAGGGAGTCAATTTGACAGAAGTTCCAAACATTGCCCATTTCATACCCATTACGGATGGCACACGTTGGATTCGAGAACTCGAAAACTTACAGAAGCTATGGATTAACATGATATCAAACATTAACATGCAAATGCCGGAGGTAAAACTTAACATGGCATCTACTGGTTATCTTCATCGAATTTGGAATCATGAATTACTAACGGAAACCACATGGGATTTTTCTCGATTTGATATCTGGGCCGGGGATAAAATGTCAGAATTCGGTTTCGTGTTATCCTTGTTTGACTTCTGACTGTTCACCGCGGCGGAAGCCCGGTGGTTCAACAGGATGCTTGTGTGCACGTATCCTGTTTCAATATTTGAAGCTCGGGGCAGGAAGTGGAACACAGGCACGAATCCACAGCGAAATAATCCGATTGTATTCGAATCGAAAAAAATCAGATGAAACTGCACTATCGACCAACTTTTAATCCGTTGTGCGTTCAAAGCGGGTAGAATGCGATTAAATCTGTACTTTACAAAACAATACAAATTATTTTGAAAAAATATGCGTCGGCATGCGTCTTTCGTATGAGCCGCAATTCGATTCTGCTCTGGGATTTCTGCTCAAAATAGTAGATTAGGCATCTTGAGGGGTCGACTCCGCGGAGTTGGAATAATTGATTTGGTAACGCTGAAGTGGCTGGAGTCATGGCGAAACTAACACGACAGATGCCTACAGCGTGTTTAGCTAAATCAAATTAATGCTTGCAGCTATATATTGAATACTGACCCCGACATTGGAAACCGATACTTTGTAGCATATGCGGTGGAATGTAGCAGCTGCCCACCAAAGTGTTCATAATAATACACTCTCACCACGGTGCTATTGGACACTGTGTGATGACGAAGCAATATGCGGGCACATAAGGGCAACCCAGGGCAGTAGCTAGCGTAGCGATTTCTACGTCGATTAATTAGGGGTGGTTTGGTGTTCAATTATGAGCCGTGACACAACCGCTGCAGCTATAATCGATCACCGCGTTCGCGCGAACTAAACTGGGCGACGGCTGTCAGAAGCCGCAGTGAAACGATAAACACGCCTTAACCATATTGGAATCTCATCTCCGAGTTCAAGCTATCGTTGATAACGAGGACGGTAATGTCGATGATGAAGATTGGAGGGCTCGAAGTCCATGCTCAGTCCACAGTGTATAGTCTCTAATGCTATCTATAAAACCGTATTAGGATGGGATTCAGGAACGTTTAGCCTTTGTGAAAGGTCTACAAATTATAATTTTATTTCACAAATGTACCAATCATTTGCTTCTAATAAATCGAAACGGTGTGTTGGAAAAGTGGCATAAAGTATCTATAACAATATCATTAGCGCTGAAATAACATCCATCGTCACGACAATATCCACAAAACCATATCGTGTACCGTGCCATCATCTCTCTGTCAACAAGCAAAAATTAACAGAAGAATTGAGTTGTGAAAGTAAATCTTTAACGCATAAAAGTGGCCTTTCTAGTGAAGCGATGAAAAGTAATTGGAATGGGTCGTGACAGTCGAATTATCATTGCTTCCGTTTTCTGTATACGATCGACGGCAAAGTTTTCTCTAGATAATTTTTCGCAGCCATCATCATGCTCCGTTGAAAAACCACTCAGCCAACCGATGGGGAACGTCGGCGGAAAACCCCGCAAAAGTTCCACACAACGACTTTTCCCAACTGAAAATCATATCTTTGCGAATTGCTTTTTTGTGCCCTGGTGCCCCGGTGGAATGCTTATCTTCCAATTGATGGCAATCGGTCACGTCCCAGGACACCGCGAAGCCCCGGTTTCCCTGTCATCGATGGTTGGGATAAATTTCCCACGGGAAAGGTAAAGATACCTACAGGAAAAGGGGCCATCTGGTGCAGGTAGGAAAGTTATGGAAATGGTGAAAATAAAGAAATGGAAAAGAACAAGTTGTTGATCGTTAAAAAAGAGAACACCGTACGTGCGTGCAAGAGGGGATAGGAATATGAGGTACCTTCCTTCACATCGAACCTGCACCCGTCGATTCATTGGCAGACCACCGGTGTTGGTGGTTGGACTGAGACGAATTTAATCGGATCGACCTCTCACGTTCATCGTCGATTTGATGCGATTTCTAGGCAAAAGTTTTCACGTTTGTTGAGATGTTGCACCAACCTTTGTGGTGATTCTATATATTTTTCAATAATAAAAAAAATCCTTCCACAACTAGAGCAGTAGAGCCAGTTTCGAATTTCGCTTTGCATAAAACGACAAATATCGACCCTAGTGCTGGCGTTTCTACTTTGTGTGACTTAATTCTGATGGATTGAGATTGCTGGCGTGGACCAGAAGACCGGCGTGGTAGTAAAACGAGCAAAGTCTGAGGAAATGAGGAAAACTTTTACTATTAAGCACACAGTGCTTGGTGGGAACGAAAACATGACCGTTTACATAGCGAAGAGCAAGTTTCAAAAAGTGCAACCGAACCAATAATAAACCGGGGCCGGGGGGAAGTTGCGAGATGTTCTTAGGATTTACATGAACATTTCTCTAATCTGTGCTGCTTTTCCGAAGATTTTTTTAAGTATTGATGTTTTCGTTGTTTTGCTATCGATCAATGAATAAATAAGTAATTTTAAAAGTTTTCGGTTAAATCCGTACAATATAGCTTGAAAATGTGCATGTAAAGTGTTTTAGCGTCTAGATAGGAAGTCACACACAAAATATAATAAATTTTAAAGCGGGAAAATTGAAGGTATTTGTATTGAATTGGTTATTAAATGTAAGATAAAACAATAATATAAGAAACATACGCTTCCATACGGCTTCTTATTGCATTTCTATGATAAATATTATCGATTAATTTATTTTACTGATAAAAAACAATATCTAATTTGTATATTCAATCACACTCTTTTGCCCCTCATCGTTCTTTATATGACAGCGATGAATAATGCTTTTTCGAATTGGCACCCTAACTAAATAAATAACAATACTAAAGTAATGTTGAAGCAACTGGACCACAAAGGCACTTTGGACTTTTGGTTAGCAACAGAACGTTGAGCAAAGCCGTACGGTGTGCAATACGCAGCTATCATCATCTCGATTGTTGTCCCGTATCTGAATGAAATGGTACCCGGGATGCGATGGTCAAAATTATGCTGAACGTCGGCCGGTGTTTCACCTGCAGCTTCAGGTGATAAAAAATCCGCCGTGAATCCAAAGACAATAAAATTTTCATTATTCTGAGGCTCCGCGAGTCGCCCGAAACTAATCCTATTACGCATACGTACCGTTCAGGACGTGCACCTGGGCCGACGTGCTCTGCCTGCCAGCGACGGTACAGTTGTAGACGCCATTGTGAAATCGGTTCGCCTGCAGAACCGATATCCGGCTGATGAGCCACTGCTTGGTTCCGCTGTGAAGTAGCGCACAACACGACGATTTAGAGTTAGAACGACACGTTCACCTAATAACGACCTAGAACGCGCCGAACGGCCAAACTGGCCCTTGCACACTATTGGGCCGGAAAGGACCACGGCAAATGTATTCAAAGTCTTCCTATTGGTCTGCACGTGAGCTACAAAATTGTGGACAAAGCCTCCTTTGATGCTGCGTGGACCTGGCGAAAGTGAACACGTCGTACAGTTGTGATACTTTGAGATCAAATGGTAACAAACGACCCCATAGGGTCTCGATGGGCGTTTGGTTCCCATAGGTACGATGGTCAATAGGAACGCGTTCATATAAATCAAAGGTTTACTTTCATTCTGTCGTGCATCATTATTTTGGTCCACCATTACGCAATGATCATAAAAGTCAAACAAATCAGTAACAAACTATACGAAGAACATTCTCATTGGTGATTTCTATGTGTGTATTGTTAATTATAATCTCTGTTTGCTTACAATCAAATAAAGTAGACACGTGATAACAACATATTCGGATGCTTCTAATTACTCACAGTTTTTCTTTTTCGACGAATGATCAAATTACAGACAACTGACGTGAGGAAGATATCCCCCAATCTTTCGGGCCAGTGCACAACTTACCTAAAACTCATCCTGATATCCTTCGGCAGCTCAGCGCCATCCTTCGTCCAGCTAATCAGTCCACTTTCTGTCGTATGCGACAATTTGTTACTCTCTTTGCTGCGTCGTGAGTCGTATTTGGACAGCTCGTCTCCAGACACCGGTAGGAGCAGAGCGTTCGCTGGTGGAACAGCAGCGGCCTTCGACCGTTGGTGGGAACCTAGAGTGGGAGGGCTCGGCGGAAGGCTGCCCAAATACGACATCGACACTTGGCATGATATATCGATCGTGCTGCCTAATTTGTAATAACGATCATAGAACTCGTAGCCCATCTCGTCCACTATCCGTACAGCGGGCTCTGCACAGGAAATAAATCCAGTCGACGTTTCGTTGCGGGTAGTCGGAAATCCGGGTTTGTTGACGCAGAATCGAAAGAGACGAAAACGAACACAATTGCAATTGGGTGAGCTCTGCATTATTGATAATCAAACCATTACACGGATTGGAACATAACTCAATCTGTTAAAGCAATTTGTCGGGATCTTAACTGACGTTTGGTTAGTGCAGCATTTTCACACACTTTCTGTCTTTCTGCTTGTTACAGATTGGTTATTCTTCGTGATTTCGAATTGAGTTTTGTTTCATGCGAAAGTGGCAATCGATTTGTGCTTTTCGCATGACTGTGATGAATTTCCATGTTTCGATAGTTCATTCCGTTCGACCTGCTTCCATGTTGCTTGAAATGCACTTACATGAAAGTGGGTCGTTTCTTTTATGGGTAGTCTCATAGCCTAGAGCTAAAAGCACGATGCTGTCTTTTTGTTGTTTTGGTCTCCTTGTGAGGGAATGCCCAAGTGAAATGGCTTTCTTACGCAGTTTTGTAATTCTAATTTTATAGCTTTTGCCCCAGGACCTTTCTCGTTGAACGGGTCGATCTTTTGATGTCCTATAGGCGATTACGATATGCGCTATGCCTTCAGTAAAAACATTATCGTTGGGGTTGATCGTTCAATTTTTGGTTGAGTTCAATTCTGTGCTTGCGATTGACCGAATCTTGAAAATTGCATCAAGACCGCAAACATCGAAGTCATCAGTTCTGAACTTCAGTTGTTTATGGAGTTCCGTCAGCCAAAAATCGTATTAATTAACTTACCCAGCACGGTGAGATTCGTGGCAAAGACTCGAGGCGGATGTGTCGACACTTGGCACATGTACAGACCGGCTTCATCTGATTTGATCGGCTTGATATGCAGTCTCCAATTATTGGGTTATTGAAATTTGGTCTTTATCCGGGGATCCCCGCTGTACGTATTATTGCCGACGGTGAGTAACGACACCTTGTCCTCCGGATCCACATGACCTAAGGAGCCAACCACGTCATCAGTCTTCTGCAAACCGTCCGAGGTGGTTTTGGTTCACGCCACAAATCCGCACGAGGGATACGAAAGTGGACATGAAAGCGAGAGATAGAACACAATCAGTTGGTGGCGCTCTTGAGAAGGGTTAGGTTAAGGATAAGATTAATTTTCACAAGCCCTCGAGCCTGCCTCCCAGATAAATGCCACCATCAGACCGTAGCTTGGCCCAACCACATTCGACCACATAAATCTTGCATCGGTTATCGTGGCCTCTAGCATTTTTACCGTTGTCTGTAAGTTCGAAGTGTCTAGGCATCGAATCTCGGCTGTGAAGCATCTCGGAAAATGATACGGGGCAGTGACAACGATTTCGCTTGGAAGAATGGGGTGGCGTTCGTGACACATCCATTACGCTATACCTGGTTTCCGTCCACGGCCAAGGCGTTGGCGGTTCACAGCACATGAATAATGACGACATCATCATTCCTACTCTACAGTTGAGGATTGCTTCCGTTGATAAATGATATCCGACCTGCACGGCGGCTCCGGAAGTTACGTTGACCGGTTCCACGAAAAAGGGACTCCTGGTGACGGTCGTTATGCTGCTGATGCCCTACATCAGCAGAAAAAGGAGAGGAATGAATTTCAAATAATGGGCGGCTGTTGAAACAAATGAAAATACACATTAAAATAAAATATTCAATTTGCGTGCCACCGTTTAGTAATATTTACTGTGGTAACAGAAAATCGCTTCGAGGTAGGTTTACGTAGACACGTGGACAAAGCGGCGAGCGTTTAGTCCCTATTTGGATAACTTTCAAAAGGAGCTGCCTCAGGGCAGAGCTGGGGTGTTCATACACTGGTACACATGGCTTGAGTATGTTTGTGGAATTGTTGTCAATGTCACAGTTGATGATACATCATGCATGAGGCTCTCTGCAGACATTGCCACGAGCAACGGACAACGTGCCTCTTGCCTACTCAGGACAAATACATAGACCGTGTAACAGATGGCGAAGCTTGTGACAGTGATGTTTTGCTTCACGGAGAGATTGATTGCGATGTCAGTAACGATTCTACTGTTTTAGCCGGTTTTGGCGCAGCTTGGTGGTCGTACAAGGTTACAGTGCTCGTTTATGATGTACTTTTCAATATTTTCAACATTCTAGATTCAATAGAGATAGCCACAGGCCGTGCTAAAAATCTATGTGATCGTTTCATAAAAACGTACGCAAATTGTATATGTTCCTGGTGACTAGTTTTAAAACTTTGTTAGGTTTGATTTAAGTATTTATATCATGTTCTTTTATTATGGCCTAAAGGCAACTTTGCAAAAGAAAGTGCCAGTGGGAGTCTCGGTTGAGATGAAATAATGATACTCGGAATCATATTTCCCAGCAGTGCCATCGCTTTTACTGGACAAAGGTACGGCAGTGATACAGTTTTAAAACGATCCTGAAGCCCGCCCATCTGCCTAGGGAACTATTCATTCATCAGGTTACGTTTGTGGACGGTATCGACCTCTAAGTTGGTTTGGCTAAAACTTCCGATCCTGCTGCAAAACTTTGCCTATCATAGCCGGTCGGTTTCAATATTATCAACCGCTGGCTAGCCAATTCGATGGTAGGCGTTTCGGCAGGAAGAGCTATGAACCGTTAGCGAAAGTTACCATTTTTGTTTCCGGAGTTCAATGTTATCTTTGGTGGTAAAATTAAGTCTCGTGCCAAAACGGTGATCCCGGAGATTAACTTCCTGTTTGGTGCTGACGGACCCAGCGCTCAACGTAAGGTTTAGATGGTGGTGTCCATCGTGGTTATTGACTCTTTTGGCTTGTAATTATTTCGTTGCTGGCACTGTGGACTCCACAAGAGCATCCTTTCAGACAGCGGTTTAATAAACTTAGGCCACATTGTTACTTGGTGTAATAATGTGGCCTTCAAAAACCTAATCTGCACATTTTAGTTTGACTTCAACTGAGTACTAATTTTGCAATTAGTTACACGATTTTCCAATCAAAGATATTTTATGCCAATTTATTATTCCTATTATTTCTGCTTCGCTATTTTCCCAACCATGAACATTAGTAGTAGCGTTGAATTTCAATGCTGCCTTCATGCTATCAAAATAAACAAGCAAGCTGTAAATAAAAATTATGTCTACCTTTGTTTTAACAAAGGGCGACCGTTTTAAATAAAGCATAAGGCACTCCTTTTTCTATATTATTCCTATAAAATCATAATTTGTGAAATGTTAAAAATACAAGGGAACTGGAAGATGAAACGAACAGTATGTGCTTAACTCCTGGCAAGCTAGGTGATGTGGGGCAATGTTTGTGAAATGACGGATGGCTTGAACGGGTTTCTGGATGAGGAAAGCGAATCCCTAAACTCGGGAACCCTTTTACTAACGCCAAAGCAACCCAACAACGGGAAGGAATCGATTAAGCTACGAAAGATTGAACATTTTCCTAAACAACACACGTGTCAGCAGCAGGGGGTCAGCGCAGGATTACCTTGATCCTGGCAAGCCTTCGAAACCCAATTAGTTTTCGAGATGAACATGTTTGATAGACCTATATGACCCCTCGATGGAGATTTGTTTTAGTGGAACTAAAGGAAAGCATAAGGTGAAACTCCAGATGCTATCTAGTACTTCTACTGTGTCAAATTTCCGTTGTGTTTTTCGTTTAGGAACTGCAGAGCTTTATCATCCTGGAGAACCAAACATGCTATATGGCGTGTCAGTGTATTTCTTTCGCTAGAGGGTTTCAAAGTGGACGAAAACAGCACAGAAATTCGTTCTGTATGATGTTTCACAAGAATTATTAAAACGGCGACCGCAGATCAACCGTACAGCCCCCTCGAAGTTGTTCGTTTGTTACGTTCCTATAAGCAAACGTGTTTTGTGCTACGCTTCCACCCGCAGCTGGTGATGTTACTTTTATCTACCCACAAAGCTGCTTTGAGTGCCAGGAACTGGCGACTCTTTATCCCAAAATCATTCTCATGTGCCCACATATTTTATTAATGCTGTACTGGATACAATCAGTGAATTTCCGTAATGCCCTGGACCGGAAATTGAGCATCTTTCCTGTTTACCTTTACTTTTGACCTTTTTCAGGATTACGCTTTTGAGGTACCATAGTTTTTTCTTGACCAGTGTTGCGATTGACTGTACAAGATGTAGGCTGGTTGGCGGAAAATCCAAGCAATCCCGACAGGTATTGTACAAAAATCCTTCTCTAAGTTGCGAATTGACTTTTGACATGTTCTGTTATGTTGGGTGATGTTTCAACAGAAGCTCGAAATAACAATTGGACAACGATTTAAGTCGTTTTTCCGTTCAATTTTGATAATATAAATTCACATGCGACCCGTTTGATACAGCAGACAGACAGCAACAAATCAATAAGCGTAACACATAGCGATTCTTGCATGACAAACTGCTCCGACTGTCCGAAACCAAATATTGAAATGCTGTGTGAGCTGCTACGGCTGCGGTCGCTGCGAGTATTTCTATTTTGTGTATTCCAATGATTGACTCGAGAGGCGAAACTACCAAAGGAGGTATTTGCAGGCCCCCTGCTGGTTGGTGAATGAAAGCATTCATAAATAAATCGCCATCATAAATTCTCGTTATCCACACTGATGCTATGATTTCCGTTCCATTCAACTGCTCCCGACGCTCCGGGCCAACGCCCTACAGACGGAGGATTGGATAGCCACAGTCTTCTACCTTCGCTCTCGGCCTTTATATCTTGAAAGCCATCGAAATGCAGCGCATCACACCAACCAGAAACCGACCAAAAGCAAGCGAACCGAAGAAGCGTAGCAGTAAAACATTTAATGCTCGTCGGCCACTGGCGGACAGGATGTGCTGGCTCACATGCTGGGTTCCAGAGGGGGCCGATGGTCTTCCGGGCGGATTCTTGTTTTTCTTTTCGCCTTCGAATCTACGGCCGGGATGGCTCCGAGCGGCTCGGCATGCATACGTCGGATGCTGATAATGATTAATGGCCGCCATCAACGGATGCTAACGGAATGATCGTGCTTTTCGGGAAGCATGCAATCGGGTTGAGCAGACCCCGGCTGTCCATGGCCTGCTGCCAAGCTCGATTGTCCGAAGCACTCCTTATTCGCGGTGTCTCGGGGTGTGTAGAAGTAATTTCGTAGAAATGTCATGCTGTGCTGCCAACAATCGTTCGCGGAGAGTGGTGTTGAGTGACTTGAAATATTTATGCCGTGGCGAGAAAACAGCTAGACTACAGCGGGCAAGATAATGGGAAACAATTATCAAAAAAGTGCAGTACACAATTTAAGGTATGCTTGAAGCTGAATAGTTGTTCCGATGGTAGTGAAAAGGCCAAATTATTGAGCAAACCCCTTAAGTAAAGACCCCTGGAGGCAAGTTGTACCCGTAGTTAACACAAGCTCCATTACCGTCGAAGTATTAAAGTGTGATGATCCGCAAACATCAACACGAAACCCTCAACGCTCTGTAACGCTTCGAAACCGAGGGCTGCCGAGCACATGCAGGCCCGGGCACGTGCGTTCCCAGCAGAAACGGCGCGGAAGGAAACATTTTCCGCCGGGTGTTAAAACAACGGCCCTCCCAAAAAACGGTCACCTTGAGTTGTTGAGGCAAAAAACACGTTTCTGCTGCTACACGAGGACTGCAAAGAAAACACTCCGAACATCAGCTTAAAAGCATGGAAAAGTCTTCGTTTCTAAGCTCGCAGTGTATGTTTGCTTTGAGGCCAGGTACTATCCCCTCGGTACATCGAACAACTTCGCCGTTTTTTGGCCTTTAATGTGGTCCTCTTCTTCGAGACAGGATGCGGGCGCTAGTGTCTAGACGGAGAGAAAATATTGTGCAACTTCCGGACGCAATAAAAATCGGAGATGATTTTGTTCTCGACGAAGTTTATTTATATTCGAGCCACGTTCGACGCACCAAACCGGAAGTGAAATAAGAGGCAAAGTAAACACGAGGCAGCGTGGGGAGAGATTTTAGCCTTTTTCGACTTTCCACTCCGTCACGGGTAGAACAAACATCCAATCAACCGGCTGCAGCCATGTTGGGTATTTACATGCATTCCCTGGTGTGTTGCAGGATAGTAAAAGAGCGGGCATCTGTTGCTTGGCATGGATGTCAAAAGGTCAAACCGCTTTCGGCCATTGCGGTGAAAGTTTCGTTTTGTTCTTTGTTTGATCATACATGTTTCTGGTCCGTTTCAAGTTTTGGTTGGAACCGTAACCTATGCTTAAAAAGTCTTATTTACAGGCCATGTCATTAGTAGCGACAATCATGAACAAATGTGGGTTTTTAGTGGGTAACGATACCAAGAGCCTCCGATTAAGTTCACTCACATAAAAGCCCACAACAGTCTACGCTTTTGGACTTGTTTTTCACGTTTCAAGTTTCTATTCACGCTCATTGCATCATACAGTTCAGGTTTAACATGAGACACTCGAGAGCTACCTTCTTTTCGCATCGGGAATACTTACGGCATTTTTCCGTTGCTGCTGTTGCCGTTATCAGGTTGCGCTGGGTGTACTGGGCTGGGTATACGGCTCTTTATCCGCCGTTTGCAGCCGGAAGAACGGAGGTGGCATGGGTGGCTCATTTTCACACTTCACTTGCCGCACGTCGCACGCATCGCTCCTCAAATAGGTGAATTCCATTATCCACTTAGGGTACATTCCAGGGGTTTGGATCAGAGTCAAGTGGCAGTTACCTGCCGCTCGCCACCGCCCTGGTTTTTACCGTGTGAAAAACTGGTGGAAAACGTAATGTTTTTTTTCGGGTGTTCGACTCACACATTCACTGGCACGCATGGCACCTGCACCGGTATGCAAATGAGGCGAATGTTGCCGTCCTTTCGACGGTGAAACACTCGTAACTACCAGCGCGAGATGTTGATAGTTCCCGGAGGAGCATTAATCCAGTAATTCCTCTGACCTTTGTGCTGTGTTCCCGCGTACCGTGAAAGTTACTCAATTAGTGTGTGAGGCGGTTTCAACCGCGGAGCTACCAGAAAGAGGTAGCACAGGTAGTGGCGATCGTGTGGTTCAAGTAGCGCTTTTCATTCTGCTCCGTCTGTCCGGGCGAGAGTGTTACCGGGAAACATAAGTGGGCGCTGGGTATTCAGGAGCGAATCAGGGTACGCCAGATCAAGTGTCCAATCTTTCAACCGCTACACCCAGTCATTTCATTCATCCTTGTGCTTCATTTTGAACATCGAATAACCGAAACCGAGGGCAGAGCTCTACACACGCGTCCGAGTGCCGGTTCAAGGAAAACTCAATTTGCACCAGAACACGGTTTCGCACTCTCGGGAGTACTCGGGGAGTTCAAAAAGAGACGTCACTCGCCTGGTTGTCGCTGTTGGCCCGAACGCACGCCCGCACCCATCGACGTACCGATCAGAACTGACCTTCCAGCATCCAGCGTCCGGCGTTGCCGGTGCTCTCGGTAGAGCACATTCGGGGTCACACGGTTCCATAAACTCCAAGAAAAACTAACGACTCCTACCGAAGACGCTCTCAGGTGGTGGGTTTTCGTCGAGTTTGCGCACTGCCCCGGTCACGGTTTGTGGCGGAAAGTACTTCGTTCCGTTCCGTTCCGTTTTGTTTGGCACGTCCGTTCTGTGCTTGGTTTCCAGATGAAGCTCTGCGGAGCCCATCCAGCATCCACTCTTAGAATTCATTCTTTTGCAAGAATTTTCGCGAGGCCACGTACATGCAAAGTGAGGTTAGGGCTAACGATTGCCACATTGGTGCCGGCATTTTTTGGCCCTTGCGGCGTTCTTCAGAGTTCACTCCACACGGCTTCGTCGTGGGAAGATAAAATGTGATCTTAAGATTCGATTGAAGCACTGCTGCTCTGCTCTCCAACTTGCGGCACAATGCGAAGTACTCGCTAAACACTTACTTATTACCCTCCAGTGTATCCGACTGGGTGTGCCTCATAATCGGCACAATCCGTGAGTTGAATCATGTCGAGCGTAAAGTGTAAAGTTTGAACAACATAACTTTGCGTGCGTTGCCGGTAGTTTGAAGTTCTTGCCGGTCTTCGTCGGTCTTTGGATGCAGTGCGCCCTGAACTAGTTTTGAGCCGGTGCTTTTGCAGAGAGCCCCAATTTGTGTGATCCTTGAAAACATGTGAATCCTTTGGGTTATTTATTTATCCGCCCGTTATGTGCGTGGAAAACGACCGCAATGGTACGGTGGCCCTTTTGGCCAGGTTCGGCTCGACAAGTTGTTGTGGAACGCTCGTTTCCACAAGATCGGTGTGGGTATTGCAACTTTGGACCTTTATCTCGTTTGCTCCGACTTGAAAGTTTTGGGTCGATTCAACGCCCTAGCATAGTTCAAATAAATAGTCGATATTGACCAGATAACAGTGGGTTTATTTATTATATAGTTTCAATAATAGTTTTAAGATTAGACTAAAACTAAGTTTAGTAAAAAACGATTTTTGGTCACAATCCGGGACGCTAGTTCCACTGTGCTGGACGTCTCGGAGTGCCTCAAAATATTCTTTTTACCAGCGCGTCTAGAACATCATTCGAAATCGTGTTTCATGGTCTGCTGACAATTGGCTACAACTATTTCGCTCCAGTACGCCAAGAAAGGTGTCCTCGCTGCTGAGCGACCGACGCCGGACGCTCAAGTGGCCCCTGCCCAAGGACCAAGGAAGCAAAATCAAAATTTGATATTGTCTCGTAGCTGCGCCCGGTGGGAGAGAATCCTTTGCAGAGCTATAATTGAATTGTAGCACATGTAACGTCATAAAATGATCTCTTGAATGCTACTTCCCTCACGGGCGCCGGTGTTATTTGATTTCGAACATCACAAGCTACGTCACTGATGCTTCAAATATTATGTCACGCCGTCAAGTTCGCTATACTTTGGCAATAAAAATACATGAATGAATGAAATTCCATACATCTCGCAGAACCAGGGGGAACTTCCGGGAAATCGGTGCCGCGACTTGAAATTATTTGCCACTACTCAAATAGTTTTTGAGGTCCCACAGAGTCTGGGTCACTGTTTGCCTAGGTACACTGCTGCCTTCGCTTGTGGGAAACGATAAGCAGCTCAGCGAAACGCGATGACATTCTAGGTCATCTGGAAAAATAATACTTCGTACGTTCCGTCATGGCCCGGTTCGCCAGCGGCAGCAGCACGTAGGTTGTATACTACGCCTGTATACTACTAGCGTATACTCTGGTAAGCGGGTAAATATCAACGGTATCGTAAAAGGAAAGCACAAGCAAAAATACGCAGACCCATTATGCTGGCATTACACCTTGCAGCACAAAACCGGGCGCTTCCGGGCTCGGCGAAACATGGGCCAGTTAGTAAACATCTCGGCCCCGAAATCTGTGCCGCCGTCGGGAGTGCGCGCTGTACCCTGACACAAATGCAACCCTGGGGCGCTGGCAGAAATTGCCAACCTACGCCGAGATCAAATGGTAACCTGGAAACGATTTTCGCTTCCTCGCACCTTCCACGAAGGAGGAAGCGCATTTTTATCGTACTTTACTGGGCACGGTGTGGCCCCGTAGTCGCTCCACGGCGTTTTCGTGCCCGGTGGCTGCATAGCGTGGCGCAATGCATGTTTAGGGAAGTTTGAACACGTGTTCCAGGTGTAAAATAGCATAACGAAAATTGGAATACAGCTACGGATCCGCCGGCGGACGATCGTGTCGACCGAAGGGCGCGACGGAAATGTTTATGGGCTTAACAAGCTCAGTAATTAATCTGGGCGAAGGGACAAATTTACTTCTGCACTATTCTCCATTGTGCCAATGATTTGACGATCTTACGTTGTGACTATTTTTCACCTACTTTCATATTGCAAATTGTGACAAAAATGGCGTGAGTTTACAAGTATAGTATAATACTTCAAGCAGATTCTAAGCTTGAAATTAACTAAACGTAAGGAATTTGAAAAATATTATTGAAAACGTTGTTGAATGTATTGGGAAAAATCTTTCAATCGGACAGACGTCGACAGTGTTAGATCACTGAGCACAGGTTGAAATGTGGCCGTTTCACAGCCCGGAAAGCCATTTCGCGGCAAAAAAAAAGTTATAAATAAGTATGTCTCATCCATATTGATGCACAGGTTCTCCGCTTCTCGAGCAAATGTTGGACCGTCTTTTGAAACGGCGCCAACATTTTATGCAGGTTATGAGTTAACGTGTCGATAAGCGAAATATGAGCGTGAGAAATGGTCGGTTTATACTTCACAAAACGCATGCGGGTTCCTGTTTTTGTCTTTCCCGTATTTGTAATTCGATTGTGTCCACTTTAGGGCGAGCTACCACGGCCCGTTCGTTTCATAATTCAAACTGTAGTGAAAGTTTCCGCTTAAGGCATGAATTATTTAAACAAAACTATTCCCAACCAGAACATAATCCTTCAAAACAATCAAAACCATTTTTTATCATTCCTCTTTCGTGACGGTCAGCCATTGGCCACCTTCTGACCATAAAGCCGACCAAACACCGGTACGAGCGTAAGCTGGCGCGAGCTGTCGAGGAACTCCAGCGCCGAGTGTTTCGGTATAATGGTTTATATTGTGCAATTGCACAATGTACGGACGAGTTTTTCTTCACATATTTTATTGTATTGTCACCTAGCCTGACGCAACTTTTCGGACCGTGAACAGTCAGTCGGTAGGAAAACTTGCGGTGGAACAAAACTTGGTTCCAGCTGTAGGTTGCCTAATCCTTTCCGTCCTTTTCAGTGAGCAGAACTTTGGAGGGTAATTTTTCATAAATCGCATTCGGAAATAGCGGCACACGGACGCAAATGGACAAGCGTGAGTTATGTCCCAAGCCACGCTTTTGCTTTTGAACGCTACTAATCGCTTTGCACTTAGTTTTCCTGCTATTTTGCCAATTTCGATTGTTATGAGAACATTCATAGGGCCAACAAATACCGCAGTTTGGGTTTTAGTGCCCTTAGCCGTAAGACTTTTAACGTAAAAATGAGTTATGAAAACACACTCAGATGGGGAAACAATTTTCATCATGTTGGGTATGGACATAGTGAATTCGAAGAAAATTAAATAAACGGCAAACAAAAATGAGTGATCCACAACAAGGGCATAGTATCAGAACAAACTTTTCAATATATGTTAAAATGCTTGGTAAAAGATATTTGTCCTGTTATCTTACCTCATGCATCTCTTGGGAAGAGACAAATTTTCTTTATTATTGCCCAAGAAGGACAATCTCTACCTACTTTTACGCTTGGCTGTCAGATAGTTGATTAGTTTTTATTATTATTATTGGAACGGAAAAAGATGTATTAAGTAATAACTTAAAGTTCTGCACTCAAGTTGAAATGCACTGTCAGCGTTCGAACAGACGTCTTTCGCATATAAACCGATTAATCGGTGCAGCGCAGACGGATGATCTATGGCCGAGCTACGATTGCCAATTTTGATTTTTATCAACTGAAAAATGGTGGGACACCACAAACGCAGCGGACGAAAAACAATGGTGATAAACACATTAATTTAGTTGTGTACAATGTTATTTTCCGAAATGCCACCTATTTCTTAAGTTATTTTTGTTCAGTTAGATTAAGTTAACTATTAAGTAGCCTTAATAAATACGACCCAGTGGTCCGTTCTTCTAAGTTAAAAAATAAAATAAAATCGTTTGTTCCAAGGAATTGGTAAGCTTTCAAAATTAAAAACAGCGTAAAAAATAAAACACAGGACCCCCGGTTGCATGATAAATCCCCCCCGGGGCGCTTTGTAGCGTGGCTGTTGCCTTTTGTTCACGATTCTAGTGCTTTTTGCCAGAAGAAAGGCAAGACTCTGAGCCCGGAGCGAACGACAGCGACGTTTCGAAATCGACCTGTTTGGAATTTCCTGGGCTTAGCCAGTAG